>NC_060286.1:42666089-42691229 GCF_021613505.1 Equus quagga
CAGCGCGACAGCCAAGGGGGGTGCCGGCGCCGGCGGCGGGCGGGCGGGCGGCGGGCGGCGCAGTGCGGCCGAGGCCGGGCAGGACAGCGGGAGCGTCCGCCGCCGCCATTGGCCCGCGCTGCCGGTCCCCGCCGCTGCCCATTGGCTGTCGCGCTGCACCATTGTTACGTCACCAGCCGGGGGGCGGGGCGCCCGGCGAGACCCGCGGAAAAGTTGGGAGAAACTTGAGGGCGCGCGGGGGGCGGGGCTCCCGGAAACCCGAGCCGCCGGCCGGGAATGGCTCGCGGCTCGAGGCGGCGGGCGGCGGGGGCCCGGGCCGGGAGGGGGTCGGCGCCGCCGCCAGTGGGAGTCCGGGCTCCGCCGAGCGGACTTTCCTCGTCACCCCACGAGTCATATTTCGGGTCCCCTTTGCGCTGACCCTCTGTGACCTTGGGGAAGACCTCCGGGACTGGTTTCCCGTCTGTTCGTGGAGGGGTCAGGGGGTATGAGCTGTGAACCCGTACGGGTCGCGGCAGCGTTCTGCCCCGCCAGGGTTCGGGGTGCCCTAGGCTGCCTTTCCCGGGGAATAGATGAACGGATGCAGACAGCTGTTTATGGGCGCCTACTGTGTGCCAATCTCCGTGCTAAACATACTTGATTTCACTTCATCTTCTCAACCCGAAGTGGTGGGAATTGTGACCCCCCCAATTCACCGACCGGGAAATCAGGGCTCGCAGGGAGCTGGCCTCCAAGTGAGGAGCAGCCAGGAGGGAGGCAAGTGCTTCCGCTGCTTTTCTTCAGGCATTTGTGGTGGACTGGTCCCCAGCCTCCCCACAAGGGGTGCAAAGTTTGGGGTGCCACACGTGCAAGCTCCAGAGGTTACGCTGAGACCCCACCTCAGGCAGGGTGGCCTTGCAGGCCCATACCACCCCTCAGGGGGGCTGCTGGAGACCAGCACATTTACAGACTGTGGATACCCTGGGTGGGGGTACAGGGAACGCTGGGCTTGGGATCCTGGCTCCACCTCTGCCCACCTCAGCTTTCTTCTCCTGCCCTCTCTAGGCCTCAGTTTCCCCACAGTTTCTCCCAGTTTTCCTGTTCTGGACGTCTTTGAGTATGACGGGGGGCCAAGTGAATGTAGGTCCTGGGGTTGATATTTGGCCTTTGGGAGCCCCCAGACCCTGGGTGACATCCTGGGAAGGTAGTGCCCCAGGTGAACCAACTGTGGCTCAAGGCTCTAGCCACCCTGTTCTCTTGTCCCCTTCTGCTCAAGAGCTGGAGTTGAGACCTCACACCATCTCCGTAGCTACCAGTGGAATGCGGGCGAAAGGGCATCGACTGTAGGTGCCAGGGCTGGCGGTCTCTCTCCACCCCTCCACGCCCTCCTCCCTCCTCGCTGGATTTTCCGAAGGCCTCTTTCTAACAGTCAAGTCTAACCCTGTTTCTCCACTGCTTGGAAGCTTCCTGTGGACACGGACTTAGCCAGAAAGACCAGGTGGGGCAGGAGAAAGGCATTCCTGGCTGGGGCACAGCTGGAGCAAAGGTCTGGAAGTAGCAGAGGGAGGTGCAGAGGCCAGCCGGGAGGGCCAGGTCACACAGGGCCTTGAATGCTGAGGTAAGGACCTTGGGTTTGTCCTGAGGACCTGGAGGTAGAGGTGGAGGAGGTTTGGAAGTTAGTAAATTATTGTATTTAAGGCATACAAAAAAATTATAATAATCATGAATGCCTGGGAGCCCACGATCCAGTTGGAGAAATAATACGTGGAGAAATCTGAAGGCCTATGTGTCTGTCCTGCCCCCTAACCAGCCCTAGGCCTTTCCCACGGTGGCAGCTGACCTTGTAACACTCTCCATCATGGCACCAGTCGGCCCTCACGCTCAGCGGCCTGCCTTTTTCTCCCAAGGTCACTTTTAGACTCATCCCCTGGGGTACGTGCTGTGCTGGGTCACGCGTCGTCTCTGCTGGTGGCCGGCACAGCGTGTGTGGTCTCCCAGTGCTGCTGTGAACGTCCCTGCCCCCTTGGGGGCCATCGGGCTTCTGTGCAGGGGGAGGAGGGGCAGTGCTGGCGTGGGGCGTGCCCCTCCACTGTGGCTTCATATGCCTGGGTGCTGCCCTCTGAGGCTGCTCGGGGAAAGTGTGAGCAGGGAGGGAAGGGACAGCTTCCCTTGGGAGGGAGGATGGACCTGGGGGGACATGAAGGGCTGTGGGCAGAGGATGGGGAGGATGGCTCAAGTCCCAGAAAAAGTAAGGAGGCCTGGGGACTGCCCTGCCCAGGCCCTGATGCCACATGGGCAGGGCCTGCTCACCCATGGGTATGGGTTTGACCTTTGACCCTGTCGTGCTCCCTCTGGGACCCGACTGAAGACGTACTCCCCTCCTGGGAGAGCTTGTCCCACCAGGGCAGGCATCGTGTGTGCCCAGGCAGGGAGGTGTAGTCAGCGAGGTCAGCAAGATGGGGAGGACTCTGCGCAGAGGAGCCGCCCGGGCTGCCGTAGATTTTCTCCCTCCCTCTGGCTGCTGAGAAGTGCAAGGGGAGAGGGTGGAAGCCCACCAGTAGCCTGCTGGCCTGAGAAGGGGTGGTGGGGCCAAGGGGAGGCATGGAGTTCACTGGAGAGAAGCAGTTGAATTCTGTCTAGATTCTGACCAACTAGGGTGGGTGTGAGAGGGAGAGAACAGTCCAAAATGCCTCCCAGGTTAGGCTGAGCCCTGGAAGGATGGGGAGGCGCAGCGAGTGGACGTTCATGAAGCCTGTCAGCGATGGTGGAGCGTCCTTGGCAACTGGAGGTTGAGAGGAAGCTCCGGCTGGTGATAAACAACTGGGGGGCATGGTAGAAAGAAGACACTTGAGAGAAATGAGGGTGCGGAGGCCAGAGCCAGGACTGCCAGCTCCTAGGGGTGAGGAAGAGGAGGACAACGGAGCCAGGAGGAGGCGACAGGCCCTGGGAAGTCAAAAAGACACAGGGTTCCTGGAATTCAAGTGTCCCAAGGAGGAGGAGGGAGTGGTCAGCTGGGACAAGTGTCACCAGCAGGTCAAGAGGATATGGCTTCTTGTGGGTCAGGGAACCTTTACAAGAGGCCATGGAGTGGCAGGAGCAGCCTATCTGGAGAGAGTGGGGACAGGGACTAGAGCAGGGGAGAGGGGGAGCTGGAGGGCAGGTGGGTTAAAGAATGAAGGAGTGGGAATAACACACATGTGTACGTGTGCACAGGCGAGTGTGTGTGCATGCAGGCACGTGTGTGTGCGTCTGTGCACTGTGTGTTGACTTACCACATGGACATGCTCCCTGACCTGGGCCCCAGCTGCCCCCAGCACGGCCTGCAGAGCCCATCCTCAGAGCAGGGCGTGCGGAGGTGGCCTGGCCTGCAAGCGCTGTTCAGGGTGTGTGCTGCGCTGCAGGTGGTGGGGGGGGAGCTTCCTCTGAGAGGAGGCTGGTGCCGGACGTGCTGGGTCCTAATCAGCGACTCACAGCTGTGGAACTCCGGCTGACTCCACCTGCCTGAGCTCCAGTCTCTTGACTGTGAAATGAGTCAGGTGGATCTTCAGATCTCAAAGGAAGGAGTTTCAGGGCCAGGATTGGCCATAGTCAGGATGGGAAATGGCCAGGACCAGGAGAGAGGGTGGGGACATCCCACCACCCTCCCCAGCTCACCTGGCTCCTGCCCTTCCACCTCCTGGCTGGACCAGGCCAAGCCCACCTGGCCTTCAAGGGTCCGCACCACGGGCGCTGGCTCCTCCCTTCCTCTGCCTTCTCCTCCTGGAGGGCTGGGCTTGTCCCCACCTGCCCTCAGGCTCAGGCTTCCCCACCAAACTCTCCAGCCCATCCAACCAGTCCTTCAAGGCTCAGCTCGAGATGCCAGTACAGGTAAAATGAGGTGAAGACAAGTGACGTCCTGGGAGCCAGAGTCCAACATACATGGCAAGGGAGTGACATTGAGAATGTGTACAGGGCCGGCCCCGTGGCCGAGTGGTTAAGTTCGCGCACTCCACTGCGGCGGCCCAGGGTTTCGCCAGTTCGGATCCTGGGCGCGGACATGGAACATCAGGCCATGCTGAGGCAGCATCCCACATGCCACAACTAGAAGGACCCACAACTAAAAATACACAGCTATGTACCCGGGGATTTTGGGCGAAAAAGGAAAAATAAAATCTTTAAAAAAAAGAGAGAGAATGTGTACAGAGCTCCTGCAAGCCAGTTAGAAAGATTAATCCAGGAGGAAAACGGGCAAGGGGCATGAACAGGCAAGTCACACGTTGGCCAATAGACACATGAAGATACTCGGCTTTGTACAAAATCAGCAAATGGACACTCTCTTGTATTACCTGTTGGCAAAAACCAACGAGACCCATAACAGCCAGCACAGCGAGGTCAGGTCGCTCTCCCAAAGAGGAGGGGAGGGCACCTCGACAGGCCCCTCTAGCAGGGAGAACGCTCATGTCCTTGGGTCCAGCACTCTCCCAGGTAGGCATCTTATCCCAGATAAATACTTGCCCTCGTGCCAAGTCCCACATACAATGCCCACTGCTGTGGGATTTGTTCACTTGTTTAATTCTTTAAAGTTTTATAAAAGAATTCAGGCTTAATTTTATATTTTATTTCCAACTATTTCATCGTTAAACCTTTGAAGAGAATACAGGTGACTACCAAGTACCCAGGAGGCCAGGTCACTGCTGTGTTTTTTGTTTTGTTTTTTTTGAGGAAGATTAGCCCTGAGCTAACAACCACTGCCAATCCTCCTCTTTTTTGCTGAGGAAGACTGGCCCTGGGCTAACATCCATGCCCATCTTCTTCTACTTTATATGTGGGACACCTGCCACAGCATGGCTTGACAAAGGGTGCATAGGTCCATACCCAGGATCCAAACCTGCAAACCCGGGGCTGCAGAAGTGGAGCACAGGAACCTAACCGCTGCGCCACAGGGCCGGTCCCTGCTGCTGCGGTTTTAATAATGAAAAACTAGAAACAACTCAGTGACCACCCAGGGACCTTCCTGAAGTTACCATAATGCGTGATTTTGTCTGGGACAGTCCCTGTCATCGAAGCATAATTATACTAGCGTCTGGAGTAGAAGGTGACTCATATGCCTGTCCCATAACCAGTGCACACACAGGCAGGGACCAGTGCCTGAGCGTCCTCACCTGAGAGTGGAGATGAGAACGAGACCCCACACAGGACGCAGCCGTGCCTGGCACGGGGCCAGCCTCGATAACTGAGCTGCTAGGGTTAATTTTTAAATATTTCGATATAAAATGTTAAAAGAAAAAGCATATGTTTTGTTTTAAAAATACTAGAAGCCGCACACGGATCTGTTGACAGCAGTGCCCCCTGGGGAGAGAACCAGCAAGGTGGAGGGAACCCTGTCAGTGTATTCTCTGTACCTTCCGTGTGGTTTGAGTCATTCACAAGGGGTACATATTCAAATATTGTTTGTGTAATTAAGGCAAGTTTTAAGGAGGCAGTTCCCACTGGCAAAATGCCGTCTCATGGCCATTGTGTCGCTGACTTGCGCAGTGAGCTAGGTCGGATTGTTGGCCCCCTTTACACGCAGGGAGTCTGAGGCTCAGAGGAGGCACGGGGCCTTGCCCAGAGGGGGAGCGTCTAAGTTTCATCGTGTCCCCAGAAGGGAAGGCTTTGGTTTCATGAGTTCCTAACCCCCTTGCCGTGTCAGACTCCTTCCTGAAAGCTGATGGAAGCTGTGGCCCCTCCCCCTGGAAGTTTCTCCCACTCACAAGAGGGGAGGAGCCTCAGATGCAGCTGGGAGGGTGGGCTGGGGCCCCTCCACCCCTGGCCAGGGGGCTCAGGTCATCAGCCAGCACTTCTAAGCAGCTTCTCTCATCACTTTATTCAACTAACAGGCCCTTGGAGCCTGTTCTGAAGGCCAGTGGGCAGGAGAGGCTTTCTGGAGGAGGAGTCACCTGCCACCCACACCATCAATCAAGTCCTGAGGGCTGTGTGCAAACACCCCTCCTCACTACTTAGTCAGGCCTCCCTGCTCCAGACTGCCTGGACTCTCCCAGACCCAGCTTCAGCCCCAGCCTCCTGCAGCCTGAGGGATCCTGTCAAAACCAAGTCAGCTCAGCCCCTCTTCTGCTCAGAGCTCTCCCTAGCTGCCCATCTCAGACTAAAACCCCTGCTCTGCCTCAAGGCCAGACTCCTTCCGTTCCACTGGAAACCTAGGCCTTCAGCCCTCAGAGCCTCAGGGCCCTTGCACATGCTATTCCCTCTGCCTGGACCTCCAGTCTCCAGAAGTCTGCATGGCCTCATTTCAGGTGTCACCTGGCTAAAGGAGCTCCCCTAGCCACTCTAGCCTTCTAACACAGTGTCCTGCACTTCTGGGGGTTTCTCCTCTGTCAGCTCACAGGGCGGGGCCTTCCTGTCCCTGCAGGACCCTAGTAAGTGCCCCATAAAAGCTGATGACTAAGTGAAGAAGGAGTTAATCAGGCTGGCCGGGTGGAGTCAGGGCGTGCTGGGGTCGGGGAGCAGGCAGCAATGGGAGCCAGGCAGGCCTGATCAGCCCATGGGGAGTGGGGACGGTTCCGATGCTGGGGAGGGCTGGGAACAGGAAGCACATGATTCATCCCAGCTGCACCAGAGTCGCGGCCACTAGGGAGCCCTGAGCACCAGGCAGAGACTCAGCCGAGGCGCAGCCCAGGTCGGGCGGCAGCAGCGCAGGAGTCTGCGGGACACAGGCCCGGCTCCTCTGGGCGGAGGCCAGCTCCGGCCACCTGGGGCGGGAAGTGGGCGGGAGTAGGAAGCAGAGCGAGGAAGATGCCCCGTGCTCTCCCTGACCCTCCTAGCACTTCAGGCCTGAACTCCTGCGTGGCTCTGTGACTTTGGGCGCGTGCTGCCCTCTCAGGGCCAGGAGCCATCTTTTGGAGCCCGGCTGTGCCGGTCTCGCCAGGTGCAGGCCCTCCGCGCTCAGGCCTCGGGACGAGGAACACCCAGGGCCGTGGGACAGCACAGCCCAGATGGGCGGGCCAAGGGCAGCCCCCACTTCGTCTGCGCCTCCCACTTATTTCCCACCCTCTCATCAGTAAATGGTTGTGGTTTGCAGTGAAGTGAGTCAGAAAGGGAAACTGAGCCCGGAGAGCTGGGCCTGGCCCAGGTCACACAGCTCAGAGGAGCCCTAATGACATCAGCGGCCCCAGGGCGTCAGCCGCACGCAGGAACACTCCCCCTTCCGGAGACCCCTGTGCCCAAGGGGCCTGGATCCCTCCATCCTCAAAATCACTTTCTTTTAGGTGACGCGAGGGGAAACTGAGGTTCGAGGAACCGGAGCCACTTGGCAAAGGCCCGGAACAGGGGGAGGGAGGGGCAGGCACGTGGACTCGACTTCTTGGGCCTGCCGGGCTCAGGGCTTGGAGAGGGGGTCCCCTTATCGGACCCGCCGCAGGGCCATGGGGAGGAGGGGGCGACTGTGAGCCCGGCCTCAGTTTCCCCATCGGCGTAGGAGACCAGAGCGGGAAGCGGTGTCGAGGCGGGCCCGGACCGGTACCCCCACCGCCCTGCGCGGGCCGACACCGCCCCCTGGCGGCCAAGCGCGTCATCGCAGCCCGCAGCCGGTCACGGGGCCCAGCGAGGGTGCGGAGCCAGGATGCCCAGGTCGCCAGGGGCCAGGGGACGTTTGAGAGCCCTCGCCCCAGCGGCGGGGTCCGCGGGCTTAGGGCTCCACCCCGGAACATCCTGCACGCTCGCCACCGCCGTATGGCCTCCGCAGCCAGGCCCTTCCCACTCTGGGTCTCATCTCCGCCGTCAAATAGCCACAATCCTGCCCACACCACGCCTGGGGCCACTCGGGCGCCCCCTCTGCCTCCTCCTGCCGGCTTTCTGCCCCCACACTCCGCCCCCGGGGTTAGCACCCCCTCTCTCTCCTCGTGGGCGGGGACCTGGCCAGCGCTGCCCCGATCGGCCAATCAGAAGTCCTGGGGCGTGGCGGGGAGGGACCGATTGCCCGACGGGGAGGGCAGGAGCAGCGGGCAGTTGGGCCCCGCCGAGGTTCCCCTCCCCGCGCCTCCCTCTGCCGAGAGTCCTCGGACCCGGACAGATCGCAGGGTGCGGAGGGCAGCTCTCCCGGCGCGGAAGAGGCAGGCGAGGGGCGCTTCAGTTTCCCCGTCTTCGAAGTAGGGACGATGGCTGCCCCTCTGCCCCCATCGAGAGACAGCCCCAAGGCCCCTAACTCGGCCTGCAGGCCGCAGGGATCCCTGGTGACTCGCACTGCCAGAGCCCTCTGCCCAACCCCACCTCTACCCCAGGGAACAGACCTTCTCACTAGCTGTTCCCTCCGCCTTGGAATGCAGTCCACCCAGCTGAGCATGCTCGTGTAAGTGGCCTAATTGTACCTCCCTCCCCAGAGGCTTCCTTGACCGCTCTCACCCGCCCCTTCCCTCAGCCTTCCCAGATGCAGGTTGATGAGGCTCCCAAGCGCCTGCCCGGCCGAGTGTTCAACGTACCCCAGCCCATTTCACAGATGCAGATACTGAGACCAGAGTGGTCTGAACAGCCAGACACAGGGCACTCAGCTGGGAGGTGATGGGGTGGGAACCTAGCCATCCATTGTGACCTGCTGCTGGCCCATCCCTCTGTCACTGGGCTGCAAGCCTGTGCTCTGCTCTCACTCCAGGGATCCCCCAGGACACTGCTGGCAGAGCCCACTGAGGGTCCAGTGCTGTCCAGATGGGGGATCAGGAATCCCCAGGAGCCACCCCTTCTTCTGCCACCCTTTGTCCAATAGGGCGCTGAGGTCCTGGAGGGGCAGGGAGGGCCCTGCCAGGTGTCACTAAAGTCCTAAGCTTTCCTGGATGCCCACTGTGGAGGCAGCACAGGCCTGGATTGGTGAGGAGACAGATCAATAAGGGCTGAGAGGGGCTTCCTGGCCCCAAGGAGGGGGGCAATTGGGATAACTGCCTGCCACCGAGAGCAGTGGACAGGAAGGGGGGAGGGAGGGGGGAATGGTGGATAGGGTGCAGTTACTATGCCAATGAACCCTGAGAGAGAAATGAGACTTCCACCTGTGTATCAGCTGTCTACTGCTGTGTAACAAACAAACCCGCAACAATAGCTTGAACAGCAATGATTTTTTATTTCTCAGAACTCTCTGGATTGACTGGACAGTTCTTGTGCTCTGTGTTGTGTCAGCTGACATCAATTATACAGCTGCAGTTGGCTGGAGGCTCAGCTGGGGTGAAACCCCAAGGCGGCTTCCCCATGTGGCTGTGGTTCCTGTTGGCTGGCAGCTGGGGCTCAGCGGGCTGCCAGCTTGGGCCGTCATCCCAGGGACTTTGGTTCTCCTCTACTTGTCCTCTCCACATGTCTGACTTGGGCTTCCTCACAGCATGGCAGCTAGGCCAATGGGCAAGAGCTTATCAAACCTCTATTTCCATCACTCTTGCTAATATTTCATTGGCCAGAACAAGTGATGTGGCCAAGCCCAGAGTCACTGTGGACTGAGACCTCACAAGGGCATGAACACCAGGAAGCAAATGGTTTATTGGGGGCCACCAACGTTACAGGTTACCACAGCGGGAAAAGAATGCAGGGGGACAGGGGACAGTAGACCCTCAGGGGCCAGAATAACCACGGACAGCTCCTGAAGGAGGACGGGCTTGGCCATAGAGGGCCAACAGCTCCATTCTCCTCCCTGCTCCCGTCCTGGGGCCCATGGAGGCAGGAAGGCAACCAGCCACTAAATGAAGACATAAACTGTGAAAATGTCTGATTGGAGCTAAGTGCTCTGTGGACAATGAAAATAGGGTGATGTGACAGTGTGCTGGGACATACGGGATGGGGCGGCTGCTTGAGATGAGATAATCATGGAAGCCTTCTCAGAAGAGGTGATGTTTAGGTTGAGCTCTGACCAACAGAAGGAGTCAGGCTTGAGGAGTGCTGGGGGAAGTGAATTCCAGGCAGTGGGAACAGATAAAGCAAAGCCCCTCATATGGGAATGAGCTTGGCAGTTTTGTGGATTGGAGAGAAGACCAGGGTGGCAGGCAAGGAGTAGGCAAGGGGGCAGGCTGGGCAGGGCCAGATCAGGCTGGATCTTATAGGCCTGGACAATGAGGTTGGACTTTTCTCCAAGTGCAATGCGGTGCCACCCAAGAACAATATGACGGAATCTCGCTTATTTCTACTGACCGTCTACTGCGTGCCAGCCAGTGTTCCAGAACCTTGGGACTCATCAGTGAACCAAACACAGAAACAGCCCTGCCCCCGTGGAGTGCGATCTGATTTGGGAATTCAAAAAGAAAAAAAAAAACACTGCTGAAAGGGGACAAAAGTGGGGTGCCTGAATAGAAGGAGAAAGAATGGAGGAGGAGGGAGTGTCAGGCATAGGAAATAGGGGGTGAGCAAAAGAAGGTGAATTCTAGAACCAGCATGGGAGGTAATCTTCATGATGTTGGGTTAGACAAAGAGGTCTTAGATATTTTTTCTATAAAAGAAAAAAATTGATAAATTGTATTTTGTCAAAATTAAAAACATTTTCACTTCAAATAAAATGAAAAGTAAGCCACAGGTTGAGATAAAATGTTTTCAAATCATATACCCAGAATATATCGATATATATCAAGAATTCTTAGAACTTAATCATAAGACACACAACCCAGTTTTTAAAAGAGGCAAAAGATTTGAACAGACCCTTCACGGGAGAAGATATACAGATAAGCACATGACAAGACGTTTAACATCATTAGTCGTTAGGGAAATGCAAATTAAAGCCCCAATGAGATACCACTACACGCCTATTAGAATATCTAGAATTAAAAAGACTGACCATGCCAACTGTTGACAAGCGTGTGGAGCATCTGGAACTCTTGCACATTGCGGGTGAGAACGTAAAATGGTGTGGCCACTTTGGAAAACAGTTGGGCAGTTTCTTACACTTGCTGCAAGACCCAGCAGCACGCCTAGGCATGTGCCTAAGAGAAATGAAAACACATCCACATAAAGATCTGGACTTGAACATTCACAGCAGCGTTCTTCATGATAGTGAGAAAATGGAAACACAGGTCCACGTGGCCCTTTAACGGGTGAATAGATCACCAAATTGTAGCATGTCCACGCAATGGAAATTATTCAGCAATAAAAAGGAATTGACTACTGACACAAGCTACAACAGGAGGAACTTAAAAAACATGATGCGAAGTAAAACAAACCAAACATCTGTCATCAACAAGAATGTATTTACACTTAAAATTGTGTTAAAATGCTAGATCTCTTAAAAATAGAGAAAGAGGGCCGGCCCCGTGGCGGAGTGGTTGGGTTCGCACGCTCCTCTTCGGCGGCCCAGGGTTTCCCTGGTTCGGGTCCTGGGCGCAGAGGTGGCGCCGCTCGTCGGGCCGTGCTGGGACCGCGTCCCGGGTGCTACGACTGGAAGGACCCACAACTAAAAACGATATACAACTGTGTACCGGGGGACTTTGGGGAGAAAAAGGAAAAATAAAATCTTTAAAAAAAATAATAAAAATAAAAATAGAGAAATAAACAGAAAACTACATATCGTGTGATTCCATTTACCTGACGTGTGTAGAAAAGGCAAATCTAGAGATAAGGAGAGCAGGTCTCCGAGGAAGAGAGCAGGTCGGCGGTTGCCTGGGGCTGGGGTGGGAGCTGGCACTGACCGCACAGAGGCACCAGGAACATGGCCGGGGCGGGGCGGGGAGGAGGCGGCGATGAAAATGACCTAAAACTGGATTGTGGTGATGGTTGCACAGCTCTGTAAATTTTCTAAAAAATCATTATGTCCTTACAACTGGGGGAATTTTACGGCATATAAATTATGCATCAATAAAACTCAAAAACAAAAGGAAAGTAGCGAGGGCGAGGCCTTCGGACGGGCTGCGCTCCGCGAGAGCCGCGGCGCGGGGCAGCCTGAGCCCTCCAGGTTTCAGGCCCCGAACCCTTGGGGCCTGTGTAGTGCTGCGGTGTCCCCTAGGTCAGGAACCCCAGCTGGGCAGGAGCCCGGGTGCTGTGGGGTGACTTCTGAGTTGTTTACAGAAAACCCTCCGGGAGGGAATGAAACCTGTTTTGAATGATAAATGCTCGAAAACCACAAGAAGTTAACCCCCAAGTCTGAATTCTCCCAAACTGGGGAAATCAGTTTCCTTCCAATAACGCGCTCCGAGCCCAGGGGAGGCCCCGCCCAGCTGCACGGGTGAAGCGGGCAATTAATACGGGGCAATTAGGGACGCTGCTGTGTTGGGGTGGGGGGCCTGGCCCCCTGGCAGACGTTTCTGGGAGGGAAGATCCCTTGGGAGAAGTAGATCGAGTGTGTGCCTGGCGGGGAGAGCAGCACACACACGCCAACCCCTGTCCCCCGCGTCCTGTGGGGACAGGGTTGCACTGACTTGAGCCTGAACCCAAAAGGTACCTGCAGACCCCCGTGCTCAGAGACTCGCTGAAGAACCGGCGCAGAGGGTCCCAGACTCCAGACAGGACACCCTGGGGCTTAAGACAAGGTCAGGAAAAGCTCAGGAGCTGAAGCCCGCACTGTGGGGCTCCCTGAGTGAGAAAGGGGCACTGGCTCCCCCCGCCACACACACACCCTGCACCAACCAACTCTCCAAACACCAAGACCCAGGTGCCTCCTTAAGAGAAGGGGCGCAGGCGAGTCTCGGCCCAGGGGCAGGACTGCTCCCCCGCTCCGCCCCCTCCCTTGGTTATTGTCAGGCTTGGGGTTCACAGGGCAGTCAGCTCAGACCCTCTGGCCTGCCTAGGGTCCTCCACATCCGCTCCTTGCAGCCCCCCTCAGACTACCAAGGGCGCTGTTAAACCTGAACGTGCCCTGCCCACGCCACCCCCTATGCCAGCCACAGCAGCGGGGAATCTGAGAGCGGACCACTGGGAGAACTGCAGCCCACCCCCCACACATGTGAGACTGCTCTCCCCGGGTGATTGGACCAGGAATGGACACTTGACCAAGGAGAGCCCATCCATAGGCTGGCCAGTGACCTATCAGGGGTAGCCTGGTGAGAGCAGAGCCAATCAGATGCCTCCCTGGGATCTGGCACCAAAACGGTCGGAGAGGGACATGTGGGGCCTTGGGTGGCATCCGGGTGCACTAAGTCGGGGTTAAGGTGAGGAGAGAGAGGAGAGCAAGCAGGGCCAGAGGCTGAGGGCATGGGAGAGGGAGAGGCAGGAAGAGAGGCCCAGGCTCGCCTCCGCTTAACCAGCTCACACTTTCTCAAACCCAAGCCGTACCCGCAGCGGGGGCTGACTTCCACCCCATAGCACACCGTCTCCACCGTCAGCCTCCAGAGTTTGTGGTTATATCACCCGTCTAGCTTCGGCGGCTCCAGGTCTTCGTGCTGGGCGTGTGGTGCACTCGTTTGCTCCGATGTGGGGTACCATCAAAAAAGCTTCCTCGTTTGTGCCTTATGTTCACAGCAGCGTTATTCACAGCAGCCAAAGGGTGAAAAAACCCAAGTGTCCACGGGTGGGTGAAAGGATACATGACAGGTGGTATATCCATACAGTGGAGTATTATTCAGCCTTAAAAAGGAAGGAAATTCTGTCACATGCTGCATCATGGAGGAACCTCGAGGACATTATGCTAAGTGAAATAAGCCAGTCACAAAAGGACAAATACATACATGATTCCGCTTATTTGAGGGACCTGGTGTAGCCAAATTCACAGAGACAGAGAGTAGAACGGTGGTCCAGAGGCTGGAGGGAGGGAGAGGGAAGCTGTTGTTTAAAGGGGACAGAGTTTCAGTTTTGCAAAATGAAAAAAGTTCTGGAGACGGTTGGTGGTGATGGTTGCGTAACAATGTGAATGTACTTAATACCACTGAATTGTACGCTTAAAAATGGCTAAGACGGGCTGGCCCGGTGGCACGGTTAAGTTCGCACGTTCTGCTTTGGTGGCCCGGGGTTCGCCGGTTCAGATCCTGGGCGCAGACCTGCACATCGCTTGTCGTGCCATGCTGTGGCAGGCGACCCACATAAAATAGAGGAAGATGGGCACGGATGTTAGCTCAGGGCCAGTCTTCTTCAACAAAAAGAGGAGGATAGGTGGCAGATGTTAGCTCAGGGCTAACCATCCAAAAAAAAAAAAAAAGGCTAAGATAGAAAATTATATATTATGTGTATTTGACCCCAGTTTTACAAAATGAAAGTCCTCCACGCACCCAAGAGCTCACCCTGCCCTGAGATCCACGGTCCACGCACAGAGCCAGCCTGGAGGGCCTCTGCACTGTGCAAGCAGAAGCCTTTGCCTCCTTGCCAGGCTGGCCGTGGACCTGGCCAGGGCCGAGGTACCAAGTCAGAATGCCTCACCCAGCCAGGCCTTGAGACGCTGCGTGAAACCTGGGCACTTGGCTCATCTGCAAGGAGGCATCACAGTGGTCAGTGGGAAAACTCGAGATCCGAGTGGCGGGCCAGCTCTGCTGCCAGCCCCGTCAGTCCTAAGCAGAGGGCCTTAGGAGCCTGGAAGTCAGAGCAACAGGTGGTGGGGAAAGGACCCGAATATTCCGGGGGTCAGCTGGATCTGCTGCACGTGGCCGCCTGCAGAGAAGCCTCACAGCAGGGCAGGAGACCCTCCCAGTGGCCTCACTGAGGCTCCTCTTCCTGGAAGCAGTGGTGGAGGGTGGCCCTGCTCACGCTGGCGTCAGTGACTGCTTTTCCAGTCTCCCAAGTCTGCCCAAGACAGCTCCTGAAGGACACGGTCTCCCGCACAGAGTGGAGCCCGCCAACAGGTCCTCTTTAAAGTTCTTGGCTGCCTGCTCTGTGCCAGGGAGGAAAACAGCGTCCTGACTGCCACCTGGCCCCCATGCCACACTGGCCTCACTGGAGAGTGAAAGCAGAAAGGAAATGGAGGCTCAGAGCCCAGGGTCACACGGCCGGTAGCATCAGAGCCACAGCGGGAAACCAGTCACTCTGACTGCAAAACTTGCACACTCCTAAACTTTGCTTCTCAACTGGGAGCGTGAGTACCTCGTGTGAGCGGTGGAGGGGGGAATGCTGGGCGGGGGCTGGGGAGGGCCACAGCATGGACAAGATCAGCTTCGAGAGCATCAGGTTTACTCAGACACTTGGGGTGGGACATGGGGAATTGAGTGGCTGTGTAAAACCTAACTTTTGGGTTACTCAAGCATTCTCACATTAAAGGGGCAGAGCACAACACCCACAAGGGTTTTTGATGAATCAAGGGATTTTGCGCTAGCGGCAGGTCCACCATCTCGGTTCACTGGCCTCCACAATTAAGAAAACAGTGGGGGCCACCCCGTGGCCGAGTGGTTAAGTTCTCGCACTCCGCTTCAGCAGCCCAGGGTTTCACTGGTTCGGATCCTGGGCACGGACATGGCACCGCTGGTCAGGCCATGCTGAGGCAGCATCCCACATGCCACAACTAGAAGGACCCACAACTAGAATATACAACTATGTACTGGGGGGCTTTGAGGAGAAGAAAAAAAAAGACTGGCAACAGATGTTAGCTCAGGTGCCAATCTTGAAAAAAAAAAAGCAGCCATTGGTGGATAAGTTCAAGAACGCTGCATTTCATCTGCCACTTTGGGAGGAAGCACCTCCCTGTCTCATGATCTGCCTCGTGATGTCCCACCCAAGGGTGGACGGGTCCCCTGGAAAGGCTCAGCAGGCACGTCGTTTGTGGCTGCCCCCCAGCCCCCCAGGCTGGCAGCCCGCATGCCAGCCCCTCGCTCCAGACTCCTGCTCATCTGTTACTTCTGAATCACAGAGCAGTGTGGGAGGGAGGCAGGCAGAGCAGGGCGCCCTGTGCCCGATTGACAGAGGAGAGAACTGCAGCCCAGAGAGGCCAGGGGCCCAGACAGCACAGGAGGAAAGGCCAAGAGGCCAAGAGGCAGAGAGGTGCCTGGCTGGGGGCCGTGGCCCCAGCCCCTCGTGCTCCTCTGGGCTTGATCCTGATTCCAGCTGCCTGGCCACTGCCAGGCAGCGTCTTGGAGAGAGGTGGGGACTGCTGCTTCCCTCACCTGTCCCTGCGGGGTGAGGAGGGCTCGGAGAGGGCTGCAGCTCCACCCTGAGACCCTGGACCCTGGGATACCCAGGAGGTGACAGAGCCACTGCCCTGGACCCAGCAGGTAATGGCTGTTTGGGCCTCCCAGGCTGAGTCACTGTGGCCTTCCTTCAGTCTGTCTGATACCCAGGGGCCTGCGCCCAGCCACCCTGGGACAGGGGGGCAAGGAAGGTGCTTCTGAGAACATAGCCCTGGGAGAGGCTCTGTGTACTCAGGGGGTTGGGGACCCATGAGGGGAGGCTGAGTGGGGGGTGGGGGTGGGGGTCCCATCCACTTCCTTTCTGCTGGAGCTTCTCCACTTTGAGAAGGGATTTTGTTACTGCTGCTGTTGTTGGGCTTCTGAGCGAGATTCCCAGTGCAGAGGGGTCAAGCTACTAACCGACAATTGGGGCCCCTGCAGGCCCTGAGGCATCCAGGCACAAACCCCAGGGCCTACTCTGCACAAGGCCTGGCTGTTCCTGGTTGGGCCTCCTTAGAGAAGACACTGTGGGAGAGTGAGAAGAGGACTGGACCGTGTCACACAGACCCAGCAGAAAAGCCACAATAACAGTGGCTTCAACAAGATGGAAATTGAGTTTTCTCTCATACTCGAGATGTTTAGAGGTGGCTGGGGCTTGTTTGGTAAGTGGCGTCACAGTGTCAGGAACCTGGGTTCCTTCCATACTGTGGCTCTGCCATGCATAGTTTTCATTTCCAAGATCACCTGGTGGCCCAAGATGGCTGTTGAAGCTCCTGCCATTATATCTGCATTCAGGCAGTAGGAAGGAGAAAGGGGAGGAGGGTGTGCCTTTCCCCTTAAGGACTCTTCCTGAAATTAAACACTCTATTTACATCTAGGCCCAAACTCAGTCACATGGCCACACCTACGTTTAAAGGAGGTTGAGAAGCGTCTTAATTCCAGGCAGCAAATGCCCAAATAAACTATCAGGGGTTCTCCTCCTGTGGATCGCTGGAGGTGGTGGGGGTGGGGAACCTGAAGGATCCGATGGTCTCTGCTCTAACCACTGACAAGCTGTGTGCCCTTGGGCAAGCCCCTTCACCGCTCTGAGCTCCTGTCTGTGAAATGCAGGTATGGGAAGACTGTCTCCAAGGCCCCTCCCTGCCCTGGCATTTCGTGACCCTGAAGCAGGGAGCCCAGGGAGGTGAAACCAAGGACAGAAACTGCTCCTGTGTAAAGCTTTCCTGTTCCAAGGTTTATAGATTCGCAAGAGCATAAAACTTGATGATTTATTTTCAACCTGCAAACTGATTAACGCAGCCTGGAAGACTGATAGGGGGGTGAGCTGCAATGTGCCTGGGACCTACCCAATGTGGAAGAGCAACAGTCCTGGAGGGCTGGCCCAGTGGCACAGTGGTTAAGTTCATGCGCTCCACTTTGGTGGCCCGGGGTTTGCCAGTTCAGATCCCAGGTGCGGACCTACGCACTGTGTAGGGGAGGAAGACACTTCCTCTACCCGCTCTGGGTCCTTCTGGCCAGACGACGAATTAAATTCACATGAGCCAGAATAACAGGAGAAGATTAAACAAAGCTTTATAACGTCTACACATGAGAGAGGCTCAGGCAACCTGAGCAACTCAGCCAACTGGCCGAGGCTGCCTGTTTAAGTATCTTCAGCTGCAGACAAGGAGGACATTGGGGCAGTGGTTTGGGGCTTCAAAGGGGAGGAAGGCAACCCACGTGGAAATGGAAAAGCAAATGTTTAGTAAATAGAGCTTTGATAAGAGTGGGCTTAGCAAGGATCCTCCCAGTCTACCAGGACCCACAGTTATCTATGGTGATGGCCTGTCCTGGGGACAGGCCTTTATTGTAAATTTCTTTTAGGCAGTTGGGGGGAAAGGTCGAATGTTCCTGCTGAGTCTGAGCCTTTATTGTCTTCAGCTCGAAATAGTCCACATACCAGAGTGGTGCATCTTGGGGCAGCCTGCCCTGAACCCCATCAACCACTTGGCAAGCCATGCTGTGGCAGCATCCCACATATAAAGTAGAGGAAGATGGGCATGGATGTTAGCTGAGGGCCAGTCTTCCTCAGGAAAAGAGGAGAATTGGTGGCAGATGTTAGCTCAGGGCTAATCTTCCTCAAAAATAAAACGAGTTCTGGAGACAGACAGAGGGTGAAGGCTGGAGGAGGATGGGGTGGGAGGGGGCCTGGGAGGCAGCCCAGGTCCTACAGAGACAGGAGGGAGCTGAGGAGACAGACATGACGGCTGGGCATCTCTCTTAGGGTCACAGAGGTGGTGGGGAGAGAGGACCCAAACTCAGGATGGATGCCACCAGGGAGGGACGTGGGGGCCTGGGGAAGAGGGACAGTGGGCAGGGAGAGAAGGTCACCACCAGCAGCCCAGAGGGCTCTCTGGGGACGGGGCCAGGGAGACTTTCCCTCACAAGCCCTTCTGCGGCTTTCTTTTGTCCGAACCCCGTTCCATGGATTACAGATACTAAAGAGCTCTAAAAGCCTGGAGTCGTGAGAAGTCGTCTGGCCTGCCGGAATCAGGGAGCCAAGCTGCCCTGGGGAGGGAACAGAGCCGGGCTCCCGGAGACGCCTGTTGCTGTTCTCACGCCTCTGAGGGGCTGGAAGGCGACACTGGGGTGGGCTGGCAGGAAGGGGCCTGCTGTCGGGAACTGTAGGGGGTCTGGCTATGAGCCAGGCCTGGGGTAGTGGCGTGCGAGGTGTGTGTAACCAGAGGGCCTTACCCGGCAGCCGGGCACTTGGATCGGCGCCTCCCTCCTCCCTTCCTGTCCCCTTGGCACCCACCTCCATGGGGTGGCCCAGTAGCCAGGCAGCAGGGAACCGTGTGCCTGGGACACGGCAGATTTCCTAGTCTTCCTCTAGGCCTGGGCAAGCCCCAGAAGGGCCTGAACTTACTGTGGGATGGGGCAAGGGGGCCTGGGGAGGCAAGAAGGACATTCTCTCTGTTTCAAGATGGGGGCTCAAGCTGTTTAATGCAAAAGACATGTGATCTTGGTGGTTAAGAGCAAGGGTTCTGGGCCAGACTACTTGGGTTCAAATCCCGAGTCCTACACACACCAGCTGTGTGACCCTGGGCAAGTTACATAACTTCTCTGTGCCTCACTTTCCTCATTTGCAAAATCAGGAGTTGTGAGGTTGAGATCCTCTATCACAGTCCTCGGAGCAGCCTAAGAAGGGGCTTAGTAAAAGCTATTAGAACGATCAGTATTGAGTATGATCAGCGACAGTGTTGGGACACGCCATGTTGTCGTATGGCCCCTGACCCGGCCCCGACAGGAGCTGAGGGCCCCAGCCACACCGCAGCCTCGCAGGCCAGCGCAGACGGCCCACCCGCTTCTCTGGAGGGGCAGACAGCGAGCGCGTGGAGGGGAGGCTCGCTTACAGGCAGATGCTGGCTTCCTGCTGCCCACGCCCAGCGGAGCCCCCTGCACTGTCCGTTGTAACAAGCTCCTGGGCAATTTCTGCGCAGAAACTCTGGGGGTTTCTGGGGTCCCCTGATCCCTTAAAGCTCAACCGCTGTGGAGAGGTGACCTCCCAGGAGGCCTGGAGTAAACAACAGGCCCCTCAGCGTGCTGGACATGAGCATCAGGGATCCCAACATAGTCCTCCCCTGAGGGCTGCAAGGCCTGGGACCAGCCACCCCATCTGCCCCAGCCAGGCCCCCTGACCACAGCCCTCGGGGGGCCTCCATGGCCCTGGCAGCCCCAGGCTCAGGACAACCCTGCTCTCTCGGTAGCTGAGCCCCTCTCTCCATGGGTCCCTGAAGCGGACGGCCTTCCTTCTCAGGTAGGTGAGGACGCAGGACCAGCTCCCCACCCTCCCAGGGCAAGACCTGGAGTCTCTCTGTTCCTGTGTCTGTCACCCTGGCTGTGAGGGCCACAATCTCCACCTGCGTCCTGTCAGGGTCCCAAGAGGCCCAGAGAAAGGTCCAGTGCTCAAGGCCCACTGACCTGGCTTCAAATCAGCTCTGCCACTTCCAGGCTGTGTAGCTTCAGGCAAGTCACTTAACCTCTCTGAGCCCATTTCATCAGTAAAATGCAGATAACGTGAAATTCTTGTGAGGCTGTGAATGGCATGTGTTGATTTGTTTGTTTGTGTCCATTCAGCCCTCTGTCCTTGGCCCCCAGAGAGGGAGATGCAGGGCCCTGGCTTGGAGGTGCTTGCTTCAGTGGGGGAGACGGCAGGTAAACAGGCAGTCAGGGCCCTCAGATCTAGTTGATATAAATGCCAGGAGCTTGACGACACGGGAGGGGGGACGTTAATTCTAACAGAGGAGGTACGGGAAGAAATATCTGCAGGATGGACAGATGGGGGAGGAAGGAAGAGCCTTGCTGGTAGGGGGCACAGCGTAAACAAAGGCATGAGGTGTGAGTCAGGGTGACAGGCAGTGTGCAGGACAGTGGGGGAGACAGGAGGGGCCTGGGCTGGGAGGGAGATGCCGTCTGCAGGAGGAGCTGTGGGGAAGGGCAGCTCGGCGGTCAGGGGTTGAGGCAGACCTCCAGGCCCCCTGGCCCCCGCACCACCCGGGGATACCTACAGAGAAACTGGCCACGGGCAGAATCTGCATGAATCCAACCATCACCCTCCAGTGGCCGGCAGTGCCCGCCCGGCCTTCCAAGACTGGGGGTGGGAGGGCTGGGTCCCAAACGCCCGCCCCTCCAGTGGACCTGTGTTTTGTACAAGGTTCCAGATGTTTAAACGCCAGCCCGCAACCTGGCTGCCCAAGCAGGGGTGTCCGGGACCCCTGGCCTGGCTTCTCACACAGCGCTGTGTCTCCTTATGTCAGCCCTCAGCAGCCACTGAGGCCGAGAGCCCCAGGAAGGAGAGCAATTTGGGAACAGCAGACACTTTGTGGCTCAAAGGGCACCCCTCCCCCGCACTGGGGCGCCAGGGTCCCCTCTGCCCTCGGCCCTGAGCAGACGCTTGGGCCAGGGCCAGCAAGGCATCCTCGAGGAGACCACAGCCCTGTTCTGAGAAGGCTGGGTGGGTGGGTGGGTGAGCTCCGTGGGACCCCAGTTTCCTCATCCATAAGTGGGGACATTGCTCCCTCCCGGTGACCCTGCAGGGCAATGAACCGAGCCTCCGGGATGGGGTTCAGCCCCTACAGGCGGCAGATTCACTCACCCAGAGGTGGAGACTGGGAGATTCCAGAGAAGAAGCCCAAGATTCTGTGGGAAGGTGCTCCATTCCAGCGGGCCTTGCTCCTTGGGCCACGTCCTGGGAGACTGAAAGAAAGCATCCAAGCCGAGGGCCAGACATGAAAGAGCTCACGTGACACCCAGCGGCCAAGCTCTGGCGGACGTTCTGGGTCCAGGGTTCCCTGCTCTGGGGTTCTGAAGTCTGGGATGCCAGGAACTGGGTTTTGAGGTCCTGGGTTCCAGTGTCTGGGGTCCACAGCCCCTCTAGCCACCTGGGAAGGAGGTGAAAGTTGGGGGGGCAAGGGCAGCCTCTGAAGCCCCGTGAACCCAAGCACTCAGAGCCCCGACCCTGCCCAGGCAGCCAGCAGGTGGGAACCAGACGCCCCTCAGCTGTCAGACGTGGGGACTGAGGCCCAGGCCTTTGGAGAGTGCCAGGGATCTGTACCAGAGCGCCTGTGGGCCGGGGGCTTGGGCGACGACCACCCATGACCCAAGACAGCCTCCTCCCCTCCTCCATCAGAGGTGAGTGTGGCTCCTCACAGGAGGCCACTGCCCATCGGAGTGCAGCCTCTCTGGGTGGGGAGGATGGAGGCCCTTCCCAGGGAGCCAGAGGCTGTTCTGCTCCTTCTCCCAGAGCTGGCTGCTTCCCACCCCCATCCGGTCTCCTCCTCCGGAGCCCGGACTGGTTGGCTCCTGCCAAGGACGCCCACGGCCTGCCAGGCAGGGTGGGGGAGCCCGCACATGCCTCACCCCACCCCCATCCTCAAAGGTTCCTCTTGGTTCTGGGCCTGTCTTCTGGAGAGAAACTGAGGCCCAGGGGGATTCAGGGTGCCTCCCCAGGCCCCAAGGGTCCGCAGGAGTTCCCAGACACACTTTGAAGACTGTGCTTCAGTGGGGTCTCCTCCCCAACTTCTTTTCAACCATGACAGTGGTGAAGGGGAGGCTCCCGGGCCTGGAGCCATGGGGCAGGGGGGAGGCGGCGGGGCTTCAAAAGGGGGAGTTGGCAGGGGTCCCGGCAGGAGGCCTGGCTGGGAGAGAGACCAGGGCCCCTCTGGTGCTCCCTCCTGATGCCCCCTCACCCCACTCCTCAGCCTCCCCTCCACACTCAGGATTCTCCCAGCAGGCTGCCCAGCAGGCTGCCCAGCAGGCTAGGAGGGGCCCTGGGGCCCAGCGGGGCTGCAGGGCCCACACACTCCCAGGGTGCACAGAGGAGAGTCACAGTGGAACTCAGGGCTGGGGCGGAGCCAAGTGGTGCCTCTCAGGAAGGGCGAGCACTGCCCCTGCGGCTTTGTCCCAGGGTGCTCCGCAGGGCGGCGTCTGCATTCAGAATGGAGGAGGCCAAAAATGAGAGGGCTGGAGCATTTTGTCCCGCCTGCTATGGATTTACCCACGGGTCGAGTGTGTGCATCACTGCACAGTCCATGTGGGTTGAGTGACAACTGCATAGAGGCATATTTGTGTGTATGGGGTGGGGGATGGGTGTGGGCTGGAGATGTTCCCCCAGGTGATAATCTCTGTCGCATACTCACACTTGATCATTGGGATATCCAGGGCAGACTTCCTGTCTCAAACATCCCCCTGCCCCTCCACTAGCTTGTCTGAAATTTCTCCATTTGAGCATCCTCTGGGTAGAGCAACGCATTCCCTAAGATGGAGGGGCCGGGCCCGAGCCTGGAAAACAGCTCCCTGGACAGAGCCCCATGTCCTCTGCAAAACCTCTCTGAGTGGCAGCTTCCTCACCTGAAGGGCAGGTGAGTTCTCTGCTCCACCCCAGCCGCACAGGGATTCAGTGCCAGCCGGTCCCAGGATGCTGGAGCTGTCGCTATGATTTGGGAGGCTCCCATCTCTCCCTGCTCTGCTCTTTCCTCGGGAGGCGTGGCGCCAGCTCTCAAGCACCTGCCTGGCCAGGTGCCCTCCCCAGCAGGGGACGGTGGAGCTCTGTCCACGGCGCCAGCTCCCTGTGCCTCTGTTTTACCATCTGGAGGAGGAGAAGGGTTTCTTCAGCCACGCTTTGTCCTCTCCAAAGGTCTCCTCGTGTCTGGTTCATTCAGTTCTCGGTTCCTGTCTTTCCTTTTGTGCTGTCTTAATCTGAATCCCTTCAAACTGCCCAGGCCTGGATGTTGTCTGCCTCCCAGAAGCTGTGTCCCAAATGTGAGAGCAGCAATGGGAGATCCCCACGGATGGGTGGCGGGGGTGGGGGAGCCCAGCACCCAGCCTGCATGGCTCCTTCCTTCTCAGTGGCTCACACAGTCACACCCACTCCAGAGGGAAAGGAGACTGAGGCTCACGAGGTGCACACAGCCCCAGGGCCCCCATTTGACTTCCATGCACCTAAGGCACTTCGCCTTCCCGGCTTCTTCCTCCATAAATAATATGAAAGTTCTGTTTTATGTCTGCATTGGTATAAAGACGAATATACTCATAATATATATGAAAACATTTTCTTCACCCTAAAAGTTTCTTTTTTTTGGAGGGGGAGGAAGATTGTCGCTGAGCTAAGATCTGTGCCAATCTTCCTCTGTTTTATGTGGGATGTCACCATAGTGTGGCCTGACAAGCTCCAGATCCGAACCCGGGAGCCCTGGGCCACCGCCGAAGCAGAGCCTGCAAACCTAACCTCTACACCACTGGCTGGCCCCCTAAAAGTTTTTTCTTTCTGATTTTAAAGAAAACTGAAACATTTCATGGGTCCCTCAAAGTCTGGTGGCCCCAGGCACCGTGTCCCCTGCATCTGAGGAGGGAATCTGCTGGGCAGGCTCCTCCCTTTGGAAGCCAACTGACTGGCCTTGAACTCGGTCTTCCGCACCCCACCCACTCCAGCCCACCTGCCACTCTGGAGAAGAGCCAGGTGAATTTTTGCTGATTTTAGGCATTTCTTAGTACTCATCCTATAACTTTGAAGTCTTGTCTCTGAATTCTTACGACAACAACGGTAATAATAATGATAGCCCTTCACACAGCCCTTGACACTTTTCAAGCCCCTTCACCTCTGTTATCTGATCCCCCCAACAAGCCAGGGAAGGGCAAGGGCAGCCATTGTTACCCCTATCTCACCGCTGGGACAACTAGGACACGCAGGACAGTAAGTGGTCTCAGCTGGCAGGACCAGAGCTCTGGGCTCTTTGCTCATCCTCTGTCTGCAGTCAAGGGGAGCAGGTCTGGGAAACCTGCCTGGAGAGCGAAGCCCCAGGTCAGGAGGGAAGGTTGGAGCTCAAAGGGCAGGGGGGAGCAGTGGGGGAGGGGCAGGGGGCAGATGAAGAGGAGCGGCTGGAGGGTGAAGGCAGAGAAGGGAGGGGGAAGAGCCCCCTGCGGCCTTCTGGAAGGAGATGAACTAGGGTGGAGGGGGGAGAGTCACTGGGAGGGAGAAATGGGGCCCCAGGAGGTATCTGGGAGGCACAACTACCGAGATGTGGTGACTGATGGGATATGGAGGTAAATGGGGGGTTGACAGAGATGGCCTCTAGATTTAAGCCTTTAGAGGTCCCAGAAGCTGGGAAGACCATAGCACCTGTAGGTGATTAAACAACAGCCGCGGAAGCTTTCTTAACCCAGTTGCATTGAACCGGCTCACTGCATTGAGTCACTCGGCACCCTCTGTAGAGCACATGGGCAAAAAGCTGACCGCCTCCGCTGACCCTTTCCAAAACCCACGCCAAGAAAATGGGTACCGAGGCTGGCCCCGTGGCCTAGTGGTTAAGTTCGCGCGCTCAGCTGCAGGAGGCCCAGTGTTTCATTGATTCGAATCCTGGGCGGGGACATGGCACTGCTCATCAAACCACGCTGAGGCAGCGTCCCACATGCCACAACTAGAAGGACCCACAACGAAGAATATACAACTATACACCGGGGGGGGGGGGGCTCTGGGGCGAAAAAAAAGGAAAAAAATAAAATCTTTATTAAAAAAAAAAGAAAGAAAATGGGTACCTTTCAAGGAGCTCCTGGGACCTTCAAGCCCGTCCTCCCCGCCCAGCCCAAGTTAGGAAGCTCTGAGAGGGGCTGCTCCTCCCCGGCCCGAGCTTCTGCCCCCCCCCCCCCCCCCCCCCCCCCCCCCCCCCCCCCTCCACCCCTC
>NC_060286.1:42691629-42704052 GCF_021613505.1 Equus quagga
AAAGACCAGAGCAAGATCCTAGAAGATCCTGAGCACGGGTCTGCTTCCAAGCTCACCCTCCTGGCGCCGGCGCCTCGGGTCCTGGCCACGTGGCCTCGGCACCAGCTGCTCGGGGCACCGCAGCTGCCGGAGAGGAAGATAAGGAGAGCGAGCCCCAAACAGAAGTCCGTCTCTTTATAACCTAGTCTCAGAAGTGACAGTCCCATCACTTCTGCTCCTTTCTATTCACTAGGAGCAGTCGTTGCGTCCCACCCCCACCTCCACACTCGAGGGGCGGGGATTACGCCGGCCAGAACACCGCCTCCTGGGAGCCTTCCTGGAGGCAGCCCACCTCGATCTCTCACGACTCCCGACCGAGCGGATCCTCTTAGAATCAAACACACTTCTAACCGAACACCCTCTCTGTGCCAGGCGCTGTCCCAAGAACTTTGCATTGACCCTCGCTCGCACTCTATGAGGTCGGCGTTATTATCCCCATTCTGCCTGTTCGCAAATCCCACAGCCACTCAGGGGTGGAGCCGACTGGGATTCGACTCCTCACGAGTTTGAACCCAAGGAGGAAGTTGGTTTGGGCATGGGCTCTGCGGAGCCTGCAAGACAGGGGCCTATCCACCCCCCACCCCGCTCCCCACCCCCGGGGGAGCCGGTATTTGGGTCTGAAGTTCAGGAAGAGGCGGGGTCGGAACTGGCAGTGTGGGCGCCCTTAGCCGGGGGTGGGGGGTGATGAATCCCAGGGAGGGGCGCTCACCCCCAGGAAGAGTGGGTGCAGACAGGACAGAAGAGGGCTCTGTATCCAAGGGCGGCCAAGGAAGGCTGAGGAAGCGGCCGCTGTGGCCTTTGCCTCATAGGAACAGTGGGGAAGGGAGGGCGGGGCAGAAGGCCGCGGGAGGCCACCAAGGGAGGTTGCAGTGGGGTGGGGGTGGGGCACCTCTAAGGAGCAGCCTGGCTGTGGAAAGTCACAGGGGACAGGACAGTTGTTGAGGGGGTGTGGGGACAAGGGCTGAGGAGGGGGTTAAGGTTTCTGTTTGGGGTGGAGGTGGGGGGTGGGGCCCGGGTCCTGACTGTGGCCACACCCTCTCTGCTCTCAGCAGGGCCGTACTGGCCCAGACCCCGCCCAGGCTGACGCCCCGGATGTGGCCTCCCAGGTCGCCAACCCCGAAGCCGCGAGCCAGGAGCGTGTCACGGGTGCCCCACCCCGGGGCTGTGCCCCCTCACCAGCCGGTCCAACCCGTTTGCCCAACCCCTTCTGGCTGTCCTCTGCCCTCAGCCTCTGCTGCCCCTGCTGCCCTGGGAGCTCCTGCCTTTCACCGAACAACCCGCCCCCTCAGACCAGGCTGCGAAGCTGTCAGGTGCCCCCCCTCCTCCTCCGGGGAGCCCACCACACCTCCCAACCACTCCTAGATCTTTTGAGGGTGCAGATGAAGGATCTGTGCAGTGGGTTGCAAGACTCCAAACCCCCTGCCCCAATAAATGCAGATATTTGGTTTCTCCCCAGAACCAGCTTCCCAGCACTCGCCAGGTGCCACAGACCCTGCAAGGCCTGTCCTGCCCAGTGGCTCTCCCAGCCCTCCGGGCCAGCCTTAAAATCTCTCCAAGCAAACACTGGACAACCTCTCGCTGCTCGCTTTGATTCCATCTGACCGCCCAGCTCCCCAGATGCCAGCTAAGCCTCCACTGACCCTCAGGCAGATGGAATCCAGTGTGCTGAGGCCCGGCCATCTGGCCCGCCCTTGCTCGCTGCTGGCCTCCACTTCCCTTCGTAGCCCCCTGCCTCCCGGCCCACCTCCACGCCTTTGCCCAAGCTGTTCCCTTGCCTAACATGCAACCCTCCCTTCTCCAAATGTCTAGATCTTTCCCAGCCTTCAAGGCTCAACTCAAAGCCTGCTTACTGAGTTTGAAAAAGCGACCTAATCTCTCTGGGCCTCAGTTTCCCCGACTGTAACGGGAGGAGGGAAGAAGGCTCGGCCCGTAAGGCGCCGGCCACACCGGGGGCCCGGAGCCTGGCCGCCCTGCCTGGGGCCCATCCGCCAGGCCCGCTCCTCCTCATCCCGGCCAGGCGCTGGCTAAGCCTTGCCAGGTGCTGACGGCGCCTCCCTCGGAACCAGCCGAGGGCCCCTGAAACGCGCGGCCCGCGAGGCCCCGCGGGAGAACATCTGTGCGGCGCTGCTGGGAACAGGGGGAGGGATGAAATCCGAGAGGGCCGGGTCCCCCCCCCCCCCCCCCCCGCCACCCCCGCAGCGGGCAGGCGGAGAAGAGGCGCGCACAGCCTGTCCCGGGGCTGGGCAAGGGTGACTGTCGCTGACCGCTCAGCCCGGGGGTCCACCGCCCCGCGACGTCTGGTCCCGGGGAGGAGCCGGCCCCACCCCCCGCCCGAGCCTCGGCTTCCGCGTCTGTAAAACGGGGCGAGGGCGCTGCCTCCGAGCCGTGCCGCTCCTGCGGGCCTCGGAGGGGACGCTTTGTTGTCCAGGACTAACTCACAGTCACTGGACAAAACTCAGAAAATACAAAAAAAAAACCCACCCAGATTTCTGGACTCCAATCCCAGAGACGACCTGGCAGCTCCCCGGAGCCTACTGGGGAGCGCAGGGCTGGGCGCGGGGCGTGGAATCCTGCCTGCGACCTCGGAGGCAGATGTCAATATTATCCCACGTTCAGGTGAGGAAAGGGAGGCACAGAGGGGCTCAGTGGCCTCCAAGGTCTCAAGAGGGTGGAGAGTAGTCGAGATTTGAACCCAGACCTGACGGTCGTTCAGCCCCGGCGCCATCAAAGGCCGTGCCCTGTTCCTCGTTACGGACGCACCAGCACCGCGACCCCTGCCCCAGCTCGGCCTGGGGAACGACACCGCGCGCCGCAGCACAGCCGGGGGACCGAGCAGCCGGTTTCTACTCCCCCGGGGCTTGTGGGTGGGGGTGTCGTGTGTGGGCGCCCAGGCTGTGGACCTGAGGCCCCGCGCCTGCGGGACCGGCGGGGTAGCTGCTCCCCCAGCCCATTGCGCGTGCGCCCCTCCTCCTCCCAGCCGAGGAGATTAAGTGGGAACTTTGAACTCCGTCCCCGAGCCCTGATCCGGGAGAATTAATCCGATTGTTTTTCAAATCCTGGCTTCACGTTGCAAACTGCCCCCGCAGCCGCGCTGCCCGCCCGCCCGCCTCGGGCAGGTCTCCATCTCTTCCCTCCAACCGCCCCATGGTCTTGTGGGGAGGGGGATTGTTGACCCATTTTACAAGCGACAAATGGGGTCGGGCAGTGCCTTGACCAGGTGCCTGAGTCTTCCGGTGCTCTTTCCTGTGTATGTGGACACCCCTCCCTTGGAGTCCCAGCCCCGGAGGCCCACCGTATCCCGGAAACCTCCGCTCCACTTAGTGACTCACCACCCAGCCGGGAGTGGGTCTTTGTTCAGCGCACTGGGCACAGGCTGGGGAGGGCACACATGTGACTACTTCTTTCTGCCACTCCTCAGCCCTGCTGCCTGGGCTGGACCACTATGGGGCCTGGAGCAGGGCCATCCTGCTGCCTCAATTTCCCTGCCTGCACACAAGGCACTGGGCTTAGTGACCCCTGAGAGCCCTCCCCAGCCGGACCTCCTGGGGCCTGAGGGCCGTTCCCAGTCCTCTGGGTTTGCCCTGAGGGGTCCTCTGCCCAGCTTCCACTGCCTCCTTCTCTAGATAAGAGCACCCTGGTTTTCCAGGGGGATCCCCACCCAGCCACCCTGCAGGCATGTGGGTTGATGGGTAGAACCCCACCCTCCCAGCTCTGGGCCTGGCCATCAGCATACTCCCCCACTGGTGTGGAGAGGGGCACTCAGCCTAGCAAGTGGGGTGGGGGGCTGGTGACCTGGTGCTGCCAGGGCCACCTCAGGTGAGGACTCATCCAAGGGGGAGGAAAGGCAGGGAGGAGAGGCAAAGAGCACAGTCCCTGTGCCACAGAGCCCTGGGCTCAGCAGGGTTGGAGGCTGGGTCCACACTGGGCTGGTTGGCTTTTCGCTTCAAGTCTTCAAGGCCCCCCCCGCACTCTGACTACCCTCTGGACCGGGTTTATCTGTTTACCCTAAGCGGACAAAGTGAGGATTGCTGTTCGTGTTCCATCCCTTCATTCACTCAGCACATACCCTCTGAGCTAGCCTGGGGGCGTGTCCTGAGTGACCCAGACACAGCCCTGCCCAGGGGGCTTACTGTCCGGGGACACACCCAAGTGAGTGTGTTACAAGGGTGACCTATGCCCCAGAACTATGGGGACGGGGGGATAGCACAGGGTGGGGACCTGGAGGTCCCTGAGGAGGAGACACTGAGAGACCTGCAGAGTGAGTTTGGACATGACTAGAAAGGGGCTGGAGGTGGAGGGCAAGAAAGTGCTCCAAGAAATTGGCCCTGAGACTGGAAAGAACCCCTGGGCTCCCTTGAAAGAACAAGGAGGTGACCGTGGGGGAGCAGAGACCTGGGCCCTGCAGAGCATTTTGGGCCACGCGCACACTGTTGGATTTTAGCCAGGCAGCACCGGGAGCCAGGGATGGGTTTTAAGCAGGGCCGTAGTGCGGCCATTAGGATTTTAATGAATTCCCCTGGCCTCAGTGACTTCCCTGGGCTTTGCCAGCTTGGAAAGAAAAGAATTCCTTGCTTCATCATGCAGCACTGCAATGACCCCCCCTCACCCTGGTGAGGCTTTGTGGGAGGACAAAGGAGACAGGTGTGACCGACGCCCGCTTTGCAGGTCTTCATGGATTGCAGTAGGATTCTGGCTGTGATGGGCTGGACGGGACAAAGAGCACCAATTCTGCCTGTACCATTTAGGGAAGGCTTCCCAGGCGAGGGCCCCCAGGCTGCAGATGATAAGGAATCACAGGGACAGAAGCCAGGAGGTGGGGGTGGGGTAGGAGTTGGGGGGGTTGGGGGAGTGGGTGGAGGAATTCCAGAGAGAGGGAAGAGCATGTGCAAAGGCACAGAGGCAGGAAAGAACACAGTGCAGCCAGGAAACTCTTGAATCAGAATTTGAGTGTAGAATTTGGAGTCTGTCTGCCCATCTGTCAGTGTCTTCCTCTGAGACTGCTAAGGTGCAGGCAAGGAGCAGAGAGAGGCCCCTGTGTTTGGTGAGCTTGGTGGTTGCAGGAGGTGAGTGGTGGAGGATGGGCAGGGGAGGGGGCAGGGAGGACCACATCAAAGCTAAGGCTGGTCAGATGGGGGAGGGTTTGCTGGTGGACAGAGGCAGAAAGGTTAAAAATGGAGAATAAACCTTGCGCTTATCTGGGCTTCCTCTGGAAACTTCATAAAAATAATAGCAAAGAATTAAAAAAGGCATAAACATGAGAGAGGAGATGACTGTGGATGAGGGGTCCAACATATTTTGGGAAGATAGAAACTGACGGCACTCAGCAGAGAAGAGGGAGCGGCTGCCGATGTGCCTCCCTGGGGTGCCTGAGAAAAACACCCATCTACCAGCAGAAACTGGTGGGGCTGGGGAACTGTGGGAGGCAGGGGTGGGGCCAGATGACAGCCCCTGTGGCGGTCAGACCCGAGGTGACCTTGATGATTTCCTGCCCCTGATGCTCGCGCTCTACTTAATCCTTGAGTGCAGGTGGGACCTGTAACTTGCTTCTGTCCTATAGAATACAGCACAGGGGATGGGGTATCACGCCTCCAACTAAGCAGACTGGAGGCAGAGATTCTCCTTGGGGGCTGGATGAAGTAAGCAGCTATGTTGAGGAAGCCCATGAGGTAAGGGACACAAGGGAGGCCATGTGGGCACCAGCCGACAGCCAGCAAGAAGCCAAGGCCCTTGGTCAAGCAGCCAAGGACATAAATCCTCCAGCAACCAAACGAGCTCGGAGGCAGATATTTTCCCCACATGACGCTCCAGATGAGCATGCAGCAGGCGACACCTTGACCGCAGCCGTGCGAGACCCTGAGCAGAGGACCAGCTCAGCCAGACTTCTAAGCCCTGGAAACCGTGAAATAATAAATGTGTGTTGTATTAAGCTGTTAAGTCTGTGGCAATTTGCTACACAGCATAGAAAAGTAATACCCTCCCAAGTCCTCCCACAGCTGGTTCATCCACTTCCCTGTTTCCACCCACTGCCCTGCAGGAGACAAGATGCACAATCTCTAGAGAGACTCCAGAGTCACGGGCATCAGGCATGGCAGAGGCAGGGATGAGTATGGGGCTGAAAAAGGTGCTTGAGTGACTGAAGCTTCCCAGCCCTTCCCTGCCCTGCTCCTAGAATGCCTGGAACCAAGCATGTGTCCCTGGGCAGAAGAAGGGAGGGGTCTTCTCTGGGGACCACCACTGGAAGATTCCCCATCACTCACTGCCCCTTGCTGTAAAGGCCATGTGATGGCTTTGGTGAATGAAAACAGAGTGAAAGTGACATGTTGCACTTTCTGAGTGAAGACTTGGAGAGTCATCCCATCGTCCCACCATTGCTCGCTTCCCTCTGACACAGAGGAGCATGCCTTAGATGGAGGCAGCTGCTTCAGCCTAGGTCCCAGAATGGAAAGGACACACGGAGCAGAGCTGCAGCGACCTGCAGAAACTAGTCACTGTGAGTGAGAAATAAACCTTTGCTGTTGTATGCCTGAGATTTGGGGGTTGTTTGTTACTGCAGCATAAGCTAGCAAAGCTGACTGATACACCCAACAGACTAGCTGTCTTGATGCCTGGTACCCAATGGGGAATTCTTCCACACACAGAGATTCCAACTGACTTGTCTGTGCTCCACTGTAGTGTGAGTGGCAGCCAAGGATTGCCAGACATTAGAGAAAAACCTCCTATAGGAAGGACAGAGACTAAAACAAAGGAAGAAAATGAACTGGGATGAAAAGAGATGATTCAGGGAGCAGAAGAAAATGTCACAATAAATCCTAACTCCTCAGAGAGGATATTAAGCCAAAATGATGTTATTTGTTTTAATGGAGCAAAGAGCTTGTGGAAATTTAAAAGATAATAGTCAAAATAAAGGGTGGGAGAAAAAGTTAGGGAAATCTCCTAAATAATAGACCTAAACGACAAAGAAATAGAAAATAGGAAAGGAAAAAAATGACAAAATTAGAGGATGAGCCCAGGAGCGCTAAACTCCAAGTCTAAGAGTTCAGGAGAGGCATGAAGGACTGAGTCCCCAGGGTGCAGGGGCCCACTGTGCCAGCACAGCAATCTCAGAAAGACCCCCTCCAGGCACAGCATTATGTTCTGATGGAGTCTTTTCCAGAGCTGCAGGGGTGAATCCAAGATCCTAAACACGTCCAGAGAGGAAAAGCAAGTCTCACGTACGGAATGAGGGTCAGCAAGGCTGTGGGCTTCTCCACTGTGGCACTGGAAGCTGGAAGGCAGTGGAGAGATGCCTTCGAAATGCTGGTGGAAATGGTTTTCAACTTGAAATTCTATACCTACCCTAGCGATAATCGAGCATGAGACGTACAAGGATTATACTATTGTTATCTCCCGTGCATCTTTTCTCAGGAAGCTGCTGGAGGATGTTTTCTAATAAAATTGGGGAGGAAACCAAGAAAGAGAAAGACATGGGATCCAGGAAACAGGGATCCAACAAGCGAGAGACAAAGGGGAAACCGGGACAACAAGAGCTGTGCTGGCGGCCCAGGGAGCATGGAATGTTGCAGGGCGGGGCTTCTGGGAGGGAAGTTGCCGGGCAGTGGTGAGGACAGACTCTGGGATGAGTAGGAAATAGTATCAAGAGATTGCTGGAACCTTGAGAAGATTTAGAGATGGACACAAAGAGAGCTAAGCTATAAGTTGTCTCTTGCTGCATAACAAATTGCCACAAGCTTGTCTTACAGTCTCCATGGGTCAGGAGTCTGGGCTTGACTTCACCGGGTCCTCTGCTTTGGATCTCACAAGGCTGCACTCAAGGTACCTGCTGGGACTGCAGTCTCATCTGAGGCTCGAGTGGGGAACGACGCACCTCCAAGCTCGTTGAAGTTGTTGTTGGCATCCAGTTCCTTGCTGCGTAGTACCGAGGGCTTTGTTTTCTTGCTGGCTGCTGACCAGTGGCTGCCCTCAGCTCCTAGAGGCTATATGTAGTTCCTTGTCATGTGGGCCTCCCACCAGAGGAAACCCATTAACATGGCAGCTTGCTTCTTCCAAGCCAATAGGAGAGCAAGAGACTCCAGCAAGATGGGCGCTGCAATCGTATATCTCAAATCACATACACCCTGTGCCACGTTCTATTGCTTAGAGCGAGTTGCTGGTCATGCCTGCACTCAAGTATGCATGCCTGCATACAAAGGGCATGAACACCAGGCGGTGGGATCTTTGGGGACTATTTTTGAAGCAGCCTAAACAAAGCCAGTTATTAACTTCATGAAAAACCAGAAATTAAACCAGAAAGGAAATGTAACTATGGTGCATTACTTGGCTCAGTAGCAAACAATGTTTATAGGATCATTACGGCAAAACAACTGCATATTGGTTTAACCAAAAATTGTTACCTCTTGGTATGAGAGGTGACACAGGGACAGTATGTTGTGTGGGTGTGCTGTGGGGAGGGGTGTGAGAAAGCTAACCCTCATTTTCCGTGACAGGAAGTCAATAGATAATGGCTCCAATTGGTAAATCAAGTAATAGCAGCACAAGCATGTTATTTATAAACATGGAGATAAAATCCAGAAGAAGAAGCCAAAAGAGTTGAATGTGGCTGTTTCTGGGGAGGATGGGGGGGGGGGGGGGGCTGTTGGGGAGGGGCCGCTGCCTTTCATCAGAGGCCTACTTATCTTTTTAAATTCTGTGCATATTGTGTGTGTATACTTTAGACTGTTGTAGTACTTGGATAAAAATACACATTAATTAATAGAGAAAGAGATAAGGGGAGGAGAAACATCCCCAGGAATAAACAGTGAAGTCCCCAGGGATCCAGAACAATCTCAGCGTCTCCTTACCCTGGGGGGAGAGGCCCAAAGGAGTGGTGCCCAGGGAACACTTGCCTGACGCCTACACGAGGGAATATGGTAACCAGAGCTCCCACAGGAAGAATACGGGGACTGGGAAGCCCGGAGTGAGGGGCTTGGAGGATTTGGGAAGATGGGGGTAGGAGAAACAGGGTCCCTCCCATAGGATGGGTGAGGAGCCACAGGCCCAGCTCCAGATGCACCCCCCCCCCCCCCCAGGGAGCCCCCTCTCCATAGACATTTCTTGGGAAGATTCTGAAGGTTCCCATGAGGTTTTATTTTGTCTTTAATTCAGGAGATTTTGTATAATTTGTTTTCACCTAAGTAATAAATGCTTTTGTAAAAACATTGGGAAGGCGCATGACGTCTTGGAAAAGCACCGCCGGACAGTGGCAACCACTGTTAGGCTGTGTGGTGTACCAAATGTCATTCCTGTTCCTGCTGATGTCAATCTCTCTCCCCAGCACAGTTGTCTCTCTCACCCCGCACCACGGTCCACACTCGACTCTACTCACTTACCTGCCCGTCTAGGCGCTCTTTCAGCATCCAGACCCCCAGCGAGAGCCATCCTCCTCCTTTTCCAGGCCCCTGAGCTGGGGACCCCCACCTGTGCACCCAGTCCCCAGTGGTGGGTGTTCAGGTTGAAGGAAGGATTTTGCTCTTATTAACTCAGCTGCAGATGGGAGACCTCTGCACACCCTGCCAGGCCTTCCCTCCCCCACCCCGCCTGAGGGAGAAACCTGCCCTGGAGTCTGGGTCTGTCCGGGAACACTTGTCATAGGCAGGAGTCCCAGGCCCAGCAGCAGTGTGGCCCGGGCATGTGAGGATGGTTTGTTGGAAAGGAGGTGGCGGGAGAGGAATGGTGGTGAGTGGCAGGGGGAGAAAGGGATTTCTGGGGCTGCCTCAGTGCCTGGCAACCACTAAGGACACAGGGCCATATCTGGGGCTGCCCAGCTGCCACCGTGGGGCTGGGCACTGGCTGAGACGCTCTCTGCCCGGAGCAGAGTGGTCTGACAGCTACTCTGGCTTCACCACTTACTCCCTGCATGTACTTTAAAGTGGTCTTGGACAATTTGCTTAACCTCTCTGGGCCTCATCTGTAAAATGGCGATGACGACAACACACCTGTCATAGGAGAGGAGGCAGGAGACAGCTGGGGAGGGCAGAGAGAAGAGTTGGGGGCCCTCGCAGGGGAGGGCTGTGAAGGAAAGTCCACATGGACCAAACTGGAAGGGGGTCAGAATCTTAGTCTGAACTGCCTGCCCCTGTGGCTCCAGCCCCTCCTGTGACGGGGCCGGCACACCTGGCCTCCAAGCCTCAGCTTCCTCAACCAAATAATGGGCATGGCAGCCCCTGCCTTGGAGGGTCACAGTTGTCAGCTAGTAACTTGACCTTTTCCCAGCCCACACACTGAGGAGCCCCTGCAGCTCTGGGATGGGCCAAGCCAAGCTGCCCTCTCCTCTTCCTGGGGACGGTCTGCCCGAGTCCCACTTGCTGTTCTGTTGGGGAGCCTGATTTTGGCACAGCTGTATTTCCAAAGGGGCCGCGGTTCCTGGAGGAAGGGCTGCTGAACAGCAAAGGCCGGGCTGACCACCAGACTCTCCTTGGTCCTAGAAGGTGGGCGGGGTCTGAGGGAATGTGGGGGCCTGGGAGCAGTGACAGCACAGGCACCCCCCCCAGGGACCTTTGGGGGTCCCACTTTCCCGGTCCCAGGTCTCGAGAGCAAGGTGGATGTCTCTTTCTTTAGGCACGGACCACCCTCCCTACTCCTAGCCTTGCCCAGAGCAAGGCCTGCTGAGTTCTAATGTGGACCCCAGCGGCCCTGGACCAGGGACACCCAGTGCTCCAGGCCTCCGAGAGCACGTACCCCTGAGCTGGCTGCTCCACTGCAGCTGCGGGAAGAATTATATTCTATCCACCACCCTGTATGCAATCTTCAATTACAGAACTGAAACAAAACTTATGGACCAGAGCTTACCGTTACAAAATACTATGGTCTAATCTATCTTAGTTCATTTTTAAAAAATGCTTGTTTTTTTATTCATAATTGTTCCAAACGGGAAACAACCCAATTATCCATCGACTGGTGAATGGATAAACAAATGTGGTCTATTTGTAAAAAGGAATGCTGCTTTGCAGTGAAAATGAACAAGCTACCAACACACATGACACTGTGGATGAATTTCACAGACATTACAGTGAGTAAAAGAATCCTCGTACAATGAGTAAGTATACACTGTAGGATTCCATTTATGGGAAGTTCCAGAACAGGCAAAGTTAATCCATGGTGACAGGAGGTGGATCAGTGGTGGCCCAGGGCGGGGAGATTGGTGGGGAAAGGTACGGAACATTTTGGAGTGATGGAAACGTCCTATATCATGACTGATGTGTACATTGGTCAAAACTTACAGAACCAGATACTAAAAAGGAGTGCATTGCACTGTACGACAATTATGTATAGAAGGAAGAAAATGCTGGTTGTCCTATAAGTTGATTTCAGTGCCCACTTAGGAATCAGTGGCCCACCATTCAGACTGTGCTGACACCTGTGGAGCAGAGGGGCAGGAAAACACAGATGTGTACGAAGGGGACCCAACCACACTGGCGAAGTGGAGAGATTGCTTTCAGAAAGGAAGTTTGAGGGGAGCATGAGAAGTTAATCTAAAGAGGTGAGGGGAGAGATGGGTGCAGACAGGGGAGGTGCAGGAGGACCCTGAGGTGGGAGGGTGATGCAGCAGTCAGGGATAACTGGGGACCCTTGCGGCCTGAGTGCCTCCGGAGGTGGAGTCTTTGTCCATCCTGTCCTGTGCTGTACCCCAAGTGCCTGACAGGTAGTGGATTTTCACTGAATGAACGAATGAGAGAATGAATGCTGAGAATGAGGGAGGGTAGTGTCAGGTGAGGCTGGGGCTGGGCTGGCGAGACTCTGAAAGGCTCAAGCCCACTGGGAGTACACTAGCGTTATTCCCAGGGAGCTGGGCACGCTCCTCCCCGAGCCTGGCAGGACCCCATCTGCTCTAGAGGAGCTCTGGGCAGTCACGTGCTCCTCCTGATCCAATCACGTGCTCGGAAATGCCTTACCCTGATTGGCTGAGATGTGGTTCCTGATTAATTCGATGAAGACCCGCCCACCCTAGAGCTGGGGTTCCTCCAACCTCCACTTCTGCAGCTGCCTTCTCCTGCTGCTACCCACCTTAAGTGGAGTGGACGTTGTAAAACGCTGTGAGGTCCTCCACATACAGCCAGCAGAGTGAAGCAAATAAAACTCACCAGGGGCCAGCCCCGTGGCCGAGTGGTTATGTTCGCGCAGTCCGCTGCAGCGGCCCAGGGTTCAGATCCTGGTCGCGGACATGGCACCACTGGTCAGGTCACGTTGAGGCGGTGTCCCACATGTCACAACTAGAAGGACCCACAACTAAGATACAACTATGTACGGGGGGTGGGGGGGGGGGGTTGGGGAGATAAAGCAGAAAAAAGAAAAAAAAAAGATAGGCAATAGTTGTTAGCTCAGGTGCCAATCTTTAAAAAAATTTTAAAA
>NC_060286.1:42704152-42808494 GCF_021613505.1 Equus quagga
CCCCCCCCCCCCCCCGGCCCCAGCGCCTGTTACTCTGCGCCCACAGCTTTGCTTTCTTGTTCTGCAAGATGGACCTGCGCTGTGCCACCTGCTTTTGCATTAGCCGTATCTCCAGCAGTTTTTCTCTCCCGACTCTGGCCCCGGAGTGGGAGTTGCTCTCAGGTATCCCCAGTTTTGAACACTGGGCGCCCACATAAGTCAGAGAGAGAGCTCCTCCAAGTCGGCACTGTGCCAGGTGATCCTGGGGGTGGGGGAGGCCTCGACCCTCCCGCTGTGTGGAGACCTGCGGCTGTGCCCAGACCCCTCCTGAGGACGCACCCAGCAGCCGCTGCTTTCCCTCTTCCTCCAGCTCCTCAAGGCTCCAGCTTCTCTCTCCCAAAGGCCCCTCTCCAGGAATAATAGTGACGATTGCACCTGCGCTGTGCACTGCTCTAAGACTGGGCGCACAGTAACTCATTTAATCCTCTAACACAGCAGGTTCTAGTACAGTCACCCCAGTTTACCCGCGAGGACACGGAGTATGGAGTGAGGACTGCTCAGTCACGTGTCACCACGAGGCAGGGCTGGAGTCACACCTAGACTCCGGTCCCCAGTCCCTGCTCCAACCACTGGGCTACCAGCCTCCTACCATCGATCTGCCACTCAGCCAATGAGTGTCCTGACTGCCCCATCTGACCACAACTGTCTCTGCTGGAAACCCTCCCTAGGTTAGAAATACCATATGATTCAGGAATTCCTCTTCTAGATATACGCCCAAAAGAACTGAAAGCAGGGGCACAAACAGGTATTTGCACACTCGTGTTCCTAGCAGCATTATTCACAACAGTAAAAACGTGGGCAAAAACCAAATGTCCATTGATAGATGAATGGACAAACACATGTGGTATATTCATACAAAGGAATATACTCAGCCTTAAAAAGGAAGGGAATTCTGACTGATGCTACAGCATGGATGAACCCTGAGAACATCATGCTACGTGAAACCAGTCACAAAAGGACAAATCTTCTGTGGTCCTTCTCATGTGAGGCACCTAGAGTAGTTAAATTCTTGGAGACAGAAAGTAGAATGGTGGGTGCCAGGGGCTGAGGAAGGGGAAATGGGGATTTTTGTTCACGGGTATAGAGTTTAGTTTTGCAAGACAGAAGAGTTCTGTATGGGTGGGGGTGATGGTTACACAACAATGTGTATTATTTAATGCCACTGAACTGCACACTTTAAAATGGTAAATTTTACATATCATTTTTACCACAATTAAAAAAAATAAACAACAAAGGGTCCCTTGGCTCTGCATTCCTCCCACGGCAGGACCAGCCACATAATTTGCAGGGCCCAGTGTAAAATGAAACTGTAGGGCTCCTTGTTCAAAAATTAAGCATTTTAAGATGACAGCAGCAAAGCATTAAACTAGACGTGGTTCTCTTCTGGGTGGAAGACCCCTTGGGTCCCAGGGCCCAGCCAAAGCGGCAGGCCTTCCCCAGGCCCTAGCCCCATCCCCCTCCGGGGCTGCTCTTCCAGGGTCCTCCTGTGACCCGACTTTCTTTCACTTTGGTGAAGGGCCCCAGACTTCTGGCCTCTGGGACTTTGTCTATGCTGTTCCCTCAGCATGAAATGCCCTTCCCAGGAGTTTCCTACATCTTCAGATCCCGGCTCAGCGCTACTTAATCCAGAATGGAGTAGTCAGTGTAGGCTGCTCAGCTTGGGTGGGGCCACTCGGTCTTGTCCTGCGCTGCCAGCACCAGCCCGGGCCTGCCCATACACTGCTCCTAAGGCTTTAGATGAATGAGTCAACTCAACCCAAATTACCACATTTGATTCAGAATGACAATCGCCACCAAGTAGCCGGCACCTGCTGTGTCCCAAGGCTCCTGTGGCCTTTCCGCGAACACATGGAATGGCACCCATGTGACATGAGCGGGAAGGGGCGCCGAAAGGCGAGGGACCCGCCCACGGACACAGCCAGCGGGCACGTGGGGACCGCAGGGGCCGTGGGCACAGGGTGGGGACCTGAGGGGCTTTCAGGTCCTGCCCTCATCCCCGCCCCCAGGAGAAAAATCAGGGTCTCCGGCTTCAGACGCGCCGGCAGGGCTGTTCTCCAATACGCCCATTTGCCTAGTGGGGAGACTGAGGCCTGGCCTGCAGTGACTGGGCCAGTCTGAGCCCCTGGAGCGCCGGGGGCCGCGGGTGCCCTCCGGGACAGGACCGAGCAGCCTGGCCCGGGCGGCGCCCCGCTCACCCGTCCCGCGCTCCGATGGCGGCTCCGAGGCCACCGCCGGGCCGCTTCCCACCAGCTGCCCAGCCTCGGCCGGGGCCTCGCCGCCCACGCGGCGGAGAAATCCCGCCGGCGGCCGGAGGAGGAGGCGCGGCCCGGACAGCCGGGAACCGTAGTCATGGTGACCGCGGAGACAAAGAACCGGCGGCGCCAGGCGATGGGGGCGGCGAGAGGAGCTGCAGCCTCGCGGAGCCCCCCGCGGAGGCCTCGTGGTCCGGGAGCCCTGGCCTTTGGGTGGCCTTGGGCCTGTCTCACTCTCTCTGGGCCTCAGTTTCCTTATCTGGACAACGGGGGCTGGGTCCCAGCAGCTCCTCCACCTTCCCGCTGAGTTTGGCTATTCTTTTCTTTCCTTTCGGCTCCTTCTCGGCGAAAATGAATAAATCTGGAAGGTCCTCCTAAGGGAGGCCTAGGGAGGGTGTGTGCTGAGTTCTGAGGGGCCCAGCCTCTGCCCTCCATCGTAAGAGGGGGAGACTAGGCCTGGCAGTGGGGAGGGGAGGGTCACAGCACCTGTTGAGGCCCAGGGCTGCCCCTACCAGCTTGGGGCCAGGGTGTGTGCCCAGGGGAGTGAAACGCGTGATCCACCTCTCTTGGCCTGGCCCTGCCTCAGCACCTGCCACAACCCAAGGGGCCTGATGGCACGAGGCACTATTGCCCTGGTGGCAGAAGCCCCAGTCACTCCACTTCCAGGACACTGTGCCCTCCTGGTGGGTGGGCAAGGCCCTCCCAGGCCCCCGGGCTCCTTCCCAAGAGCCCTGCTAGGCTGCAGTCATGCTGGGGGATGCTAGTTATCTCCTTTGCCCCAAGCTCAGCGTCAGTTTCCCCATCTGTAAAAGGGGATGAGCGGAGGTTTAGGCTCCAGCCTCTCACAGGTCTAGGATCTCCAAGGCCTTGTTCCAGTTGCTGTCAGCTGGTCTGAGACTCTGGGCTGTGTATGCCACCCTGGGCACCTGGGGAGCACCTGCAGGTAGCAGGTGGTCTCCTTCCAATCCCAGCCCCTTGTGCTAGGCTCTAAGTCAGGGGCCAGGCTAGTCAGGGCTGGGCCTGGTCCCTGCCCCACAGAGCCCATGGACCCAGGACCAGGCAGAGAAGGCAAGGTTCGGAGTCGCCGAGCTCCTCAGCACCTGTGGGGCTCCAGGCTCGATTTCCTCATCCGACACTCGGGGGTGATTTTGACCAGTGGGGATGAGGATGGAATGGAAAGGGCCTTCCTAATGGGGCAAGGAAGAGTGACAGGTCACTCTGGGGGGTCATCAAAGAGGCCCAGACAGCCCTGGTGGTCCAGCCCATCCACAGGGGATGGATGGGCCCACTGAGGGCGTCAGGACCTTCTGCCAGGTGTGACATCATCCCTGCTGGTGACCTGAGGCAAGTCCTGCCTGTGTTCTCTCACTAGGAAGCAGGAGCTGGCTGACTGTAGCAGCCCATGGTGTAGATAAATTGTGTCCGACAGTGAGTGTCCTCCTCACCCCCAACAGCCCTCAGGCTGCCAGGATCCTGGTCCCCAGGCCTGCCATCCCATTTTTCCTTCACACCCTGGCCCCCTGAACCCTGCTTGGAGCTGCTGAGGAGCTTCCTGTGATATCATGGGGGCCCCTGTGGGCCCAGCAGTCCCTGCCCAGCCCAGGGACAGGAGTCTTGTGGGGGGCCTTGGTGGCAGCCCTGCCAGGGATCAGTCAGCCAATCAACAAGCTGCAGCATCTGCCAGCACATGTGGTGAATGTGGGGAGGCAGGGAGGGCCACACAGATGCAGAGATGGGAGGGCCCTGCCCTGTCCTCCAGCCAACCTCTCCCCACATTGAGGGCAGCCCTGGGCCCCCATTCTCCACTCCACCGGTAAGGCCAGCCTCCCCGAGTATAATATCTCTAAGTGCTCTGGTTCCAGCTGCAGAGAGGAAGAGCTCACCGTGGCATCACTTCTATGGAGACTCAGGAAATGCCCACGACATGGCCCTGCCCACCCCACTCACACTGTAATGGTGAGAGCAGCCCGGGTCAGCCAGGCCTGCGTGGCCAGGGTGGGCTCTGTGTCCAAGAGGGCCTTCCAGCTGAGCCTGAATCCTAGACTGAGAAAGATTAGAAGGAGCAGGAAGAGCATTCAGGCAAGCGGTACAGCCTGGGCAAAGCTGCCCTGACCTGTTGGCAGCAGCAGAGAGATGGGCCTGCCCATCTAGTTGGTACAGCCAGGCCTGAGGCTGCAGGACTCAACCTCCAGCCAACAGCAGAGTGGTGGGAATGGTGGGGGCCTCTCTAGCAACCCCTCCTGCCCCCTCAGCCACCAGTCCCAGACTTGGTTCACAGGGGTCAAATGTATATGCTGGGTTTTCCTTATGTGTAATTTGTAATTCATACCACTCAGTCTTCTAGAAAGAATTAGCAACAGCCTACAGAAAGTCAGAAACAATCAACTCACAACAATAGGAATAGATACCATTGAACAATCAAGAATGTGAGGAGACATGCGTTTACCCAATTCCAGGGCATTAATGATGGGTAATTGGGCATCAAACATAGCTATGAGTTTCCTAGCAGGCAAGGCATAAAGGGAATGAGAATGGGCCAAAGGAACTTCATGATTTGATCAAGGGGAGCATATCAGGCAGTTAGGAGACCCAAACTTATTTCCAGAAAGAAGCTCTCCAATGAACTTATACCCCAAACCTCAGGCAGCAGATGTTTTCCCTGGGAGGGCCTCTGGGAACAGACCAGAAACAGCTGTGAGCTGGGCAGGCACCCTTGGAGCCCTGCCTGCTGTGTGATCCTGGGGTGTCCTGCCCTCTGTGGGCCTCTGGTCCAAGGCCACCTCACCTCTGCTGTTCCGGGTCTCAGGCGCTCAGGACCCCAGTGGCAGGTCATCGAGAAAGCGGTCGTAGAGCCTCACCCTGGCTCCCATCGCACCCCCGCCCCTGCTCCCCGAGTTGGTCCCTGGAGGAGTGGGAGTGGGCTTGCATCTCCACACTGCAGGGTGCCGGAGGGCAGAGGCTGTGCGCACACTGGGCCCTCCCCGGCCTTTGCACATGCTCTTTCCGATGCCCGGAATGCCCTGCCCACCTTTGTCTGCCGACAAACCTCTCATTGTTCTTCACCTCTCTGTTCACAGGTCCCCTCCTCCAGCCCCCGTGCTGACCCGGACAGCACCCTTACCACATCCTGCTGGTACTGTCCCTTTACTGGTGCATGTCCTCCAACAGCCCGGGAAAGGACACTCCTCAGGTGGGGACAATGTCTCTGTCCCTCTAGGTCCCAACACTCAGGCTGGGCTGGCACTGGGCGAGCCGGACCTGGCGTGTTTGTGGAATGATCTAATACAGTGTCCTCTGAGTAGGAAAGGACCTTAGGTTCATCATCCCCGTCATGCAGATGGGGAAACTGAGGCCCTGCAATGGTAAATGATGGGGTCTCAGGCTGCCCGTGGAGCCAGAGCTGTCCCTGCAGCCAGAGCGGCTCCCTCAGGTGCGGAAAGTGGCACTGAGATTGAGAAGGCAGCTCTAGGGTCTGGCTCCTTGGGTTCTTGTTCCTCTCTGCCACTTTCTCACCCTGTGACCCTGAGCAGGTCACTCCTCCCTCTGGGCTTCAGATTACTCCTGTGCAAGAAGGGGACAATGACAGGATGATGGCTCCCTGGGAGTCATTGGGTTAATCCATGGAAGCACTTGCAAGTGCTCAGTTGGGTTAACTCTGGCTGGCAGAGCCTTGGTTGCCACCTCCTTGACCTCACACCCTCCCTAAGCCAGAGGTAGAGCCAGGGTCCTCTGCCCCGTGGTCCTCTGCCCCGTCGCCTCCTCCTGCCCGTGGTCCAGCTGCAGGGGCTGGGACCAACTAGACAAGCTGGAGAAGGCATTCCTGGTGAGGGAATGCAGTGAACCAGAGGAGGGATGGGGAGGGATGGGGAACGACCCCGTGGGACGTTCTGGGAACAAGTTGGGGTCAGGTTCCTTTTTCAGGAGCCCTAGGCACGCACGTGGTGGGAGTGGCCCGCCAGCACGAAACCACAAAGGGCCTCCAATACCAGGCTGAGGGGCTTGCCTTTTGGCTGGAAGCAGCTGGGAGTCATTGAAGACTTGGAGCTGGGATGGGCCGTGGTCACAAAACTTGGGGGCTCGACTGGAGGGTCTGGCAGAAGGTGAGTGAGTGGTGCAGCGGCCTCCAGGGCGAGGGTGGGTGTTGGGTTGATGCAGTGCCGGCCCCAGCGCCTGGCTCAGGACTGCACAGTGCAGGCCCTTGACGAATGAATGAAGGAAGGAAGGAGGTGTGTGCTCGGGAGTGGAGCCGCCCAAGAGGTGGGCCCACGTGTCCTGAAACTGCCTCGGAAGGGCTCTGCACACAGCAGTGACTCCCTCAGCCCCAGGCCGAGCCTGAGAGCAGGGCGGCACTGTGTCCTTGGCTGAACTGGGAAAATCATCGAGGTTCTGTTGTGGCTGCAATTGTATTTGGGGACTCAGCTGCCCCCTGCACAGCAGTGGCTGGGCAGTCTCTCTGGGAAGCCTCAGGTGTCCTCCTGTGTGGGACGGGGTGGGGCGGGGGGCAGGGGGAGGGGGGAGGAGGGGGCGGTGCAGCAGAGGGAGCCGCACCTGCACTCACTCAAGATCTCTCTCAGGCCACCAGGTGGCCCAGGGCCTGGGACCCACCAAGGGCCGAGTCCCCACACCCCGGCGTGGGGGACTGAGGCCAGTGCAGGCAGCCAGCCCTGCTGCCGCTGGCTGTGAGGTCTGGGCAAGTCACTTCCTCTTTCTGGGTTAGATCATACAGGATGGGCTAGGATATGTGCGAGAACAAACAACCCCAGAAGCTTGTTCTTTTTATTGCTTCAGGATTTTTTTTTTTAATATATATATAACTGCTTTATTGAAATATAATTCATATACCATAAAATTCACCCATTTAAAATGTACAGTTCAGTGGCTGTTAGTATAGTCACAGAGTTGTACAACCATCGCAATTTTAGGACATTTTCATCACCCCCAAAAGAAACCTTTTACCCTTTGTAAATCACTATCTCCCCACTTCTGTCAGCCCCTGGCAAACACTAATTTTCTGTCTCTATAGATATGTCTGTTCTGGATATTTCACATAAATGGAATCATAACATGTGGCCTTTTGTGATTAACTTCTCTTACTGAGCATAACGTTTTCAGGGTTCATCCTTGTTATACTCCATTCCTTTTTACGGCTGAATAATATTCCATCATATGGATAGACCACATTTGGTTTATTCATTCATTGCTTGATGGGCATTAAGTTGTTTCTTCTTTTTAGCTATTATGAATAATGCTGTTATGATCATTTGTTTACAAGTTTTTGTCTGGACACATGTTTTCATTTCTCTTGGGTGTATACCTAGAAGTGGGATTTCTGGGTTTTATGGTAACTCTATGTTTAACTTTTTAGGAATTGCCAGAATGCCTTTCAAAGTGGTGCCGACATTTTGCATTCCCACCAGCAGCGTGTGAGTGTTCCAGTGTCTCTGCATCCTTGCCAACACTTGTTATTGTCTGTCTTTTTGATTATAGCCATCCTACGGGGTGTGAAGTGGTATCTCCCCGTGGTTTTGCTTTGCATTTCCCTCATGACTAATGATGGTGAGCATCTTTTGATGTGTTGATGGGCCATTTACATATCTTCTTTGGAGAAATGTCTATTCAGATCCTCTGCCCATTTTTTAAAAAATAGACTTTATTTTTTAGATTTACAACAAAATTGAGTGACAGGTAGAGATTTCCTATATCCTCCCCACCCTGACCCTCGTCCCCCTCCTTTTTTTTTGAGGAAGATTAGTCTTGAGCTAACATCTGCTGCCAATCCTCCTCTTTTTGCTGAGGAAGACTGGCCCTGAGCTGACACCCGTGCCCATCTTCCGCTACTTTCTATGTGGGACACCTACCACAGCATGGCTTGCCAAGCGGTGCCATGTCCGCACCCAGGATCCAAACTGGTGAACCCTGGGCTGCTGAAGTGGAATGTGCGAATTTAACCGCTGCCCCACCGGTCTGGCCCTCCTGTCCATTTTTTTAATGGCACAACATTTTCTTGCTCTTGCTTCATGTCCATCAAGGGCTGGCAGGGTCTCTGCTCCAAGTGTCCTCATTCCAGGACCCGGGCTGATGGAACCTCACTGGTGGCCATGGTGGGGAAAGAGGAAGAAGTGTTAAGTCACCCACTGGCTCTTAAACTTCCACCAGAGATGATACACGTTACTTGCACTCACATTTTGGTGGCAAAGTGAGTCACCCAGCCATGCCTAACTCCAAGGAGATATGCAGATATGCAGTTCTCCCAGGTGCCTGGAAGGAGAGGATCTGACTGTTTATGACACTCCTAATGACTCACAGGAGTTAAATAAGGTTCTTCCCTGCAGGACTTCTCAGTGCGTTTATTACACTATTGTCCGCTGTCCCTCTCTGAAGGGAGTGGGATGTGGGAGCTCAGACTTACTCGACTGAGGAATCCTTTTCTCCTAGAGCATCTCATGGAATGAGTGTTCCCTGGAGTCCCCTTTGGGAACCACTACCTTGGCTGGTGGCCACTTCCTAGAGCAGGGGTGGGCCAACTTTTTGGAAAATGCCAGATAGTAAATATTTCAGGCTTTGTGAGCCATGAGAACCAACTGCTGGACTCTGCTGCTGTAGCGCCGAAGCAGCCGCACATAACACGTAAACAAGCGGGCATGGCCGTGTTCTGTGTAGACACTGAAGCTTGAATTCCGTGCAATTTTCCTGTGTCACAAAATAGGCTTCTTCTTTTGATTTTTTTTCAACATTTAAAACTGTAAAACCATTCTTAGCTCATGGGCTGTATAAAAACTGGTGTTGGGCCAGACTTGGCTGGTGGATGGTGGTTTGCCTACCCCTCTTCTGTAGGGTAAAGCCCTGACACCTTCGCCTGGCATTCAAGCTCCTTCATGTTCCCGGGCTTCATCCACCCCCATAACCCCACACAGAGCCCAGGCTTGGGCCATGGTGGATGGTTTTCCAGGAACAAACCACATTCTTTCACTCCCAGGGCCTTTGCACAGGCTGTTCCTCCTGCTGAGAATGTCCTTCCAGCTCTTCTCAGTTTGGGAAACTGAGGCCTCTCTTGACCTGGGTAGAATCAGAGGCTTCCATCACTATTGGCTCCTTCACTCCAAAGATGCCCTTGCTTCGTTATATTCATCATATTCTGATTTTTTATCAATGTATTTGTTTTTCCCCAACTAGGCCATGATCTTCTGGAGGGTGGGGACTTTGTCCTCCCAAATTCTGATCTCCAGGCTGAAGGGAGGGAGACCTGGCATGGAGGAAGGCTGCTGAAGAGTGAAGGAAATGGGACTAGGTAGGAGGGGTGCTCCTCACCAGGACTGCCCCCCTTGGGGATGGTACCGAGGTGGAGATGAGTTTGGAATGCTGGAGGGAGCTGGAAAGCAGTCTGCTGCAGCTGGGTTGGAGGGTGACACGAGAACACAGGTTTTAGGGTGATGCTCGTGAAGGTAGACTTGGTGTAGTTCAGCAGTAGCGAGCCATGGGGGGTTCTTGAGCAGAGGAGCGGCTTAATGAGATTGATGTTTGCAGTGAGATCCCTTGGGGGGACCTAGCTCCCACCTCTGTCCTGGCCAGGTCCAGCCCTTCTGGCCATTCTCCACTGAGCCTGAGCCTAGTGGAGTCTATGAATTGGGCTTGGGTCCACCTGTCTGTGACTGAAAATAGAGGACCCTTCCCAGCTTTCGAGGTTCCATCCTGGTGCTCCTCGGAGGGGTCCAGATGAGCCCTGAACCAGAAGTCAGAAGGTCCATGTTCATGTTCTGGTTCTGCCCATCTAACTTCCTGTGGGGTCTTGAACAAGTCACTACCCCTCTCAGGGCCTCAATTTCCACATCTGTCAAATGGGAGCAATAACCCCATGCACTGGGGGCCACCTGGGTTTCTCTGAGGGTCAAATACAGCCTGGTCTCAAAGGGACTGTGACTAGCAGGGAGCTGACCTTGATGCGAAATCCTGTGGCCGCGTTCCCAGCGCCTGGCCCAACGTGGGCACGCAAGTTGTGTGGAGCTGACGTGAAGAATGCAGGAGGCCTGAGAGCGGTCTGGATGAAAGTGGCTCAGGTCTCAGATTGTTCCAAAAGAGCCCATCAAACCACAGCAGCACGTACACGTGCCACGTCAGCCCTGCTCTCCATGACCTGGGCGTCGAAGCTTCCTGCAGCAGAGAACATCCGGACCTGAAGGTGAGGAGGAAGCCCTCTCATTTTACAAATGGAGAAACTGAGGCCAGAGAGGTCCAGGGACAGGCTCTCAGCAGCCAGAGGCGGAGTCAGTCGCGGCCCAGGCTTGAGGCTTCACTGCCCTCACCCCTGGGGGTCCCACCCGGACACCCCCCTGCAGCGCCCGGAGAGTCTTGGCCATGCCCTCTCCCCAGGAGACACAGATGCCAGGCTGTGTGGGGAGTCGGTGCTGCTAATTAGTTACGTCATTCTTGGCATCTCACACAGCCTCGGGGAATTGGAGAATGTCATTGTCAAAGTATTTTCGAATATTTGCCTTCTCAGCAAGAAGATGCTGTGAGAACATGCTGTCTTCCATACGGGTGGACACTAACAAAAATAACAAGCACTGTGAGCTGGAAGGATCTGGGAGCTCGGGAGACAGGCCTGGAGGAGACCCTGGTACTGCCAGCCACAGACACATCACTCTGCCCCTGGGGCCTCGGTGTCCTACCCTGAAATGGCCCACTCATTTTTCAGGTACCTATGGAAGCCCACTGTGTGCCATGCATGGCTCTAGGCTCTGGAGCAGCAACAGTGAACAAGATAGGCAGGAATTCCCGCCCTCAAGGGGCTGCCATCCTACAGGGGAACCAGACAGCACAAATCAATCAGGAATGCAGGCTGGTGACATGGGCAAAGGAGGAGATAAACCACGTTGCATGGGGTGGGTGGCCTTTTTCAAGAGGGTGGTCAGGGATGGCTCACTGAAAAGGTGAGAGCTGAGTCAGGACTGAAGGAGGTGAGGAGTGAGCCAAGGGGATCTCTGGGAAAGAGCATTCTTGGCACAGAGAACAGCAGGTGCAAAAGCTCTGAGGTCTGGGTGTGCTAGGTTTGTTAGAAGATCAGCAGGAAGGTCAATGGGGCTAGAGCCGGGTGGTGACACAGAGAAGGCAAGAAGGCAAGATGACAAGACAAGGTCCAAGAGGTCACTGGGGGGCCTGCTTTTGTTGGACCTTGTAAACCACTGGAAAGCCTTTGTTTTCATTCTGAGTAAGGTGGGAGCCAATGGAGGGTTTACAGCAGGGGAATGACATGATCTGGTTTCTGTTTTAACCATATTCCTTTTTTTTTTTGCAGGAGAAGATTTGCCCTATGCTAACATCTGTTGCCAATCTTTCTCCCTCCCCCGCCCCCCAAAGCCCCAGTACATAGTTGTGTATTCCAGTTGTAAGTCCTTCCAGTTCTTCTGTGTGAGCCACTGCCACAGCATGACTACTGACAGACAAGTGGTGTGGTTCCACACCAGGGAATCAAACCTGGGCTGCTGAAGTGGAGTGCACCGAACTTTAACCACTAGGCCATCAGGGCTGGCTCTTAACTATATTCCTCTGGTATCCATGGGTCAACGGCAGAAGCAGAGACGCCAGCTGCAACAATCCAGGCAAGAGTGATGGGGCCGCACCAGGGCTGCATTCTGCATGTATCTGGAGGCACGCCAGATGTTGGATATGGAGTTTAAGGAGGAGGGGAGCAAGGTGCCTCCAAAGTTTTGACTTAAGCACAGGGGAGAAGGGGCGCCGGGGGTGAGGCTCAGTGTTGTGACATGTGTGGTGCCCATTGGACAATGCTGGGCAGACTGGAGCAGGTGGCTGGAGTTGAGGGGCGAGTCCCAGCTAGAGACACAGATTTGGGAGTGATCGGAGTAGAGAGGTTATTTAAAGCCATGAGCCTGCCTGAGCTCAGCAAGGGGTGAGCGAGAGAGGAGGCCCGGGGCTGAGACAATAATAGCAGCAGCTCCTACGCGGGGCAGCCGTGATGCTCTGAGCGCAGGGCCTGGTACCTGTGGGTGGTTATTTCACTATTATTATAACTGTCATGCCCGACGCTCAGGCCTCGCCATCACAGACTAGTTTCTCCTCTGGGACCTTGGGTCATAGCCCGGGAATCCTGGGCTTGTCCATTAGACAAGAGCTGGGACAGAGTACAGAGTACAGGGTGTAAGGCTCTGTCTAGACGCAGGGTCACCCTAAACAGCCATCACCTGCCCCACTGTCCCCTCTGGTCCTATAGGTGAGCCCTGGCCTTGAATTTGAAGGTTGGGCTCCAACTTTGGCCCCTCAATTCTTGTGTGTGTGTGTGTGTGGTGAAATAATATAACATAACATTTATTATTTTAACCATAATGAAATGTACAATTCAGTGGCAATAAGGACATTCACAATGTTGTGCAACCTTCTGACTATGTAGTTGCAGAACTTTTTCTTTTTTTTTTTTCCGAGGAAGATTAGCCCTGAGCTAACATCTGTGCCCATCTTCCTCTACTTTCTATGTGGGACGCCTACCACAGCATAGCTTGCCAAACAGTGCCATGTCCGCACCCAGGATCCAAACCGGCAAACCCCAAGCCGCTGAGAAGCAGAACATGCGCGCTTAACTGCTGCGCCGCCGGGCCGGCCCCGGGAGAACTTTTTCATTACCTCACCAGGAAACCCCGTACCCATTAAACAGTCTCTCCTCCTCCCTCCCCAGCAGCACCTGACAACTGCAAATCTTTCTTTCTCTAGGGATTTGCCTATTCTGGACATTTCGTATAAATGAAATCATACACTATGTGACCTTTTGTGGCTGGTTTCTTTCACTCAGCATCATGTTTTCAAAGTTCATCCACGTTGTAGTGTATGTCCATACATAGTTCATTCCTTTCTATGGCTTCGTCCCTCCATTTGCGGCCAGCTCTGTGACCTCGAGTCACACAGTCTCCTACCCTACTTCATCCGGTTGTCATGAGGACGCCTAATACACCAGGAAGTGCTGAGTCCATGTGTCACTGGGCCAAGGGGGCAGGGCTGGCACCCACTGTGTAATCAAAAGAAGTGAGCTGGGTACTTTGGGGGTCTGGCAGTCAGGAATTGCTTCTCTTCTCTCCCCACTGCCAGATTTGAAACCAGCTCTACCAGTTGGCAAAGTTGGTGACCACTAACCCATCTGACTTATGACTTCCAAGGTTTTGTTGCTGTTGTCCATCCTTCTGTTGTCTTAGTCCCTCTGTTTCCATTTTGGCAGGGCTTGGGGCGGGACCAAAGGTAAATGGATGGGCTCCACCCGCTGTCTTTCCTCCATTCCTTCTAAGAATTTCTGAGATTTCTGAAGCAGCCCTTTGGGACAGGCTTTACCCCCTCCTCAGAGGGGAAGCAGGGAGGGACAGGGAGGCCTGAGCGTGTGGAGGGCCACACTCAGCAGAGGACACAGGCTGCCCGGGTCTGTCTGACTCCTCCATCAGCTCTGAAAATGCTGGGCATTTGGTAAAAGGGCTCCAATGTTATTTGTGTTGTCCTTGCACCTAAAAGGGTGCCTCCCTCCTTGTCCACCCATCGAGAACCCCAAACTTTTACCAAGGCCCACTGTGTGCTAGGCCAGTGGGGAACAGACGTCAGCAAGTCAGATACCAGGGCTGTAAGGGAGGGAGGCCGGCGAGGTGGTGGGAGCGCTGCGGCTTGGGCCATGACAGTGCTTCTTGCACAAGCGGCCACAGCAGCCTTCTCCTGCATCACCCCAGCAGCCCCCCTCACGGGCACTGCAAGGAGGACCTGAGATGTACTCTCCTCCAGGCCAGGCACTGGCTCAAGGTGGAGCACACTGTGAGCAGAACAGACAGACAGACAGGCCCTGGTGCCAGGGTGGAGGCTAGTGAGGGAGTGATAACAGACAAGAACAGTAGGATGCCATAACTGTCATTGAGATAAGGCTGAGAATGGGGCACAGCAGGGAGGAGGCCACGGGGGGCTGCCGGAGGTGGGGTGGTCAGAGAGCTCCCTGAGGAGGTGACATCTGAATAAGGTGGAGGCAGCCTGTGAAGATCCAGGGAAAGGTGTTCCAGCCAAGGAACAGCCTCTGCAAAGTCCCCGAGGCAGGAGTTGAGGGAGAGGCAGGGAGTGGAGGTCAGGGTGGGAGGTGGGCCCCATCCCGGGGTTGGAAGCCTAGAGCCAGCTTTGGGGGGCTTTGAATTTTATCCTCAGGGCAGCAGGAAGCCCCTGGGGAGTTGAAAACTGGGAAGGACCTGATCTCCGTCCATCCTGTGGAGAGGGGACAGAGCCTTGGGAGGGTGTCTCCACACCCACAGTGGGATGGTTGGGGGACAGCCCAGGTATCCACTGTGCTTGCCCTGCTGCCCTGGGGAAGGCCCCTCGTGGGTCTCCTGAGCCTGGGCATCTTCGGGTGAGCTCATCCAGCTGGGCCTGGCCTGACCTGTTGGGGTGGCTTGTCCCCAGGACTGAATGTTAACAGACCTCTCTGCACTCTCACCCCCAGCCTCGAGGGCCATCAGTCTCTGTCTCTCTGTCTGTCTGAGGGAGAGTTCAGCTGGCCTGCCTTTTTCTGATCCAGTGTCCTGTGGGGGTAAAGGCGGGGGGTTGTCACTCCCACGGTCACGCCTGTGGATAACGGGTGGGTCATCAGACAGGAAACCACACGCTGGATGGCGGTTTCTCTGTGAGGAAAGGAGCACTCCTCTCTCTGAGGGTCTAAATGTCTGGGTGCAGCCTGAAAGATGGCATCTGCCAGCCACGGGGCTACCTGGGAAGCCAGAGTGATGCTCAGCATTTATTTCTGGGCGATATGTTTACGCTCTGACTCGGATCTTGTTGAAAAGTCCCAGCTTGACCCCACGACAAAGTCAGCAGTGGGATTTAAGGAGCCAGTGCTGTCTGAGGATTGGCGCTGGCCGGGGATCCCAGACACGCTGGAGCAGGCCCGGCCTCATGGAGCTTATTTTCCAGCAGGAGAAAGACAGACGGTGGCACACATAGGGCGTTACAATCATGGCTGGTGCCAGAAAGGGCACCTGGGCTAGGACAGGGGACTCAGGTGGTCAGGGAGGTAAGAAGGGCTCCCTGGAGGGGGTGACAGTGAGCTGTGACATGAAAGATGGGGAGGGAGCACAATTTGGGCCATGGGGCCTGGTGAGAGCAGCTTCCCCTGGGAAGGGAGAGGTCACCTGGAACTGGGGAATCTTGAGACAGACCTGGGGCTGGAGGACCATGGTCTCCAGTGTGGAGACTTCCCTCAGCCTGGGCCTTGGGCCTGGGGCTGGATCTGTCTCCGTTGGTCCCTTGAGGGAGTCACCCTAGGAGGCCCCAAACTTACCCAGGCCTGCAGACATCTCCCAAGTCCTCTTGAGGATGCTTCTTAAAGAAAGTAAAACATTCCAGAAGGTATTTAAATAACGAGTGGGGTGAACTGGGCAGGAGAGGGCCTGGCCTCGTACCTCCCTCCCATGTCCTCCCACGAGGACAGCTCGGGCTCAGCCTCCAGTCTCTCATCTGTATAGTGAAGGTCGCAGCTGCAAGACTCAAGGTGAGGCTGACACAACTACACAACGGAGACTTGACCAGACAGGGAGCTGTGGGACAAGGAGCCTCAGGGTGGCCTTCGTGTGGTCACCGCGCTCGCCCTGGCATCCTATTGAAGTGAGAACTTCAGCAGCAGCGCTCAAGGAGGCTGGCATGGAGAGCCGGACAGGAGATCTCAAAGACGGCAGGGAGGCTGGCTCCCCCAACGTCGGGCACGAGTGATGCAGAACACCCGGAACCTATAGAAATACAAAGCTCATGTGTGACGTAGTCTTCTGCGTGTCTCCCTCCTCCTTCTTTGCTATTTAATCATCTCTATTTTTCAAGCAGCTTTATTGGGATAGAATTCATACATCATTTAATTTGCCCACTTAAAGTGTACAATTCAATGGTTTTTAGTATAGTCACAGAGTTGTGCAATCATCCCCACGATCAATTTTAGAATATTTCATCACCTCAGAAAGAAACCCCACACCCATTAGCAGTCACTCCCTACTCCTCCCTTCCCCCAGCCCCTGGCAACCAATCTACTTCCTGTCTCTATACATTTGCCTGTTCTGGATATTTCATATAAATGGAATGATATGTGGTCTTTTGTGACTGGCCTCTTTCACATAACATTATGTTTTCAAGGTTCATCCATGTTGTAGCCTGTATTAATACTTTGTTTCTTTTTTTTTTTTTTTTGAGGAAGATTAGCCCTGAGCTAACTGCTGCCAATCCTCCTCTTTTTGCTGAAGAAGACTGGCCCTGAGCTAACATCCGTGCCCATCTTCCTCTACTTTATACATGGGATGCCTACCACAGCATGGCATGCCAAGCAGTGCCATGTCCACACCCGGGATCTGAACTGGCAAACCCTGGGCCGCTGAAGCGGAATGTGTGCACTTAACAGCTGTGCCATCAGGCTGGCCCCTACTTCATTTCTTTTCCTGACTGAATAGTATTCCATCGTATGGATAGACCATATCTTGTTTATCCATTCATCAGCTGATGAACATTTAAGTTGTTTCTTTTTAGCTATTGTGAATAATACTGCTGTGAACATTTGTGTACAAGTTTTTGTGTGGACATATATTTTCGATAATTTTGGTTATATATCTAAGAGTGGGACTGCTGGGTCTTATGGCAACTGTATGTTTAACTTTTTGAAGAACTGCCAGACTGTTTTCCAAAGCAGCTGCACCATTTCATATTCCCACCAGCAGTGTGAGGTTCCAATTTCTCCACATCCTCATCAATGCTTGTTATTATCTCTCTTTTTTTTTTTTTTTAAGAAGATCAGCCCTCAGCTAACATCTGCTGCCAATTCTCCTCTTTTTGCTGAGGAAGGCTGCCCCGGAGTTAACATCCGTGCCCATCTTCCTCTACTCTATATGTGGGATGCCTACCACAGCATGGCTTAGCCAAGCGGTGCCATGTCCGCACCCGGGATCCGAACCGGCGAACCCCGTGCTGCCGAAGCGGAGCGTGTGCACTTAACCGCTGGGCCACCGGGCTGGCCCTATCTCTCTTTTTTATTCTAGCCATCCTAGTGTACATGAAGTGGCATCGCATTGTAATTTTGATTTTCATTTCCCTGAAGGCTAATGTTGAACATTGTTTCACACGCTTATCTGCCATTTGTGTATCTTCTTTGGAGAAATGTTTATTCATAGACTTTATTCATTTTAAAATTGGGTTATTCATTTTTTATTGTTGAGTTGTGACAGTTCTGTATATATTTTAGCTAAAGTGCGTTTTACCAGGCATGATTTGCAAACATCGTCTTCCACAGTGTGGACTGTCTTTCTTCACTTTCTTGATGGTATTGTTTTCAACATAAAAGTTTTTAATTTTGATGAAGTCCAATTTATCTATTTTTCTCTTTTGTTCCTTATGCCTTTGGAATTGTATTTAAGAAATCTTTGCTTAACTCAAGGTCATGAAGATTTACTCCTTTGTTTTCTCCCAAGAGTTTTACAGTTCTAGCTCTTACAGTTAGGTCTACGATCCATTTTGAGTTATTTGTTGAGTTACTAACACATTAAGTAACAAACTCTGGCGGCAGGTCTATCTTCTGTGATTTTCGAGATGAGTGTACACACTGTTCTGAGATGTCTCCAACAACTGCGTGTGATGAGACAGTATTATGATTTCTATGGGTGGCAGAGTCACAGCCCTTGCTAATAATGCCTAGATTCATAATTGAAGAAAATGCTAGATTCAGTTAAAGGTTCATTTAAATAAAGCTGTAATTACCCTGCCATGTTCATAGTTCCCTGAATTCTATCCACAGATTGCAGGTTAAGAACTCCTGGGATGGCTAAAATTCCTGCCGAACTCTCAGTTTCTGAAAAGTGTTTTGGGGGTTTGAACCCTCCTAGGACTGGCTTCAGGGCTGTTTTCCCGCCAGCCTCGTGCCCCAGGCACACCCTGCCCTTTGCCTGGCTCCAGCCTTGGGGAAACTATTCCTTGCCTAGCAGAATTTTCTAACGAGCTATCTAACAATAGTAAAACTAAAAAAAATAGCAGCGATAAAAATTATAAACACTCCGTGTAGAATCAGACAAGGCGTCCTGCGCACATCCTTTCCCCTTGCCTCCCAGCCTTCCTAGGTCCCCGGCGAGGCAGCTGGCAGCAGAGCTCTGTCACTGAGTGTGAGGGCTGTGCTTCACGCAGACTACTTCGCCGCCAGATGCCTCAGTTTCCTTACCTACCAGGCCTGGAGGAGCCCGTCATAACCGTGTTCCCTTGATGGGATTACTGGGCGGATTACAAGAGCCTCCGATTCCAACAGAGAGCAGAACCAGGCGCACCATTACCCCCTGAAGATGTTAGCCGTTATTCTTAAGCCTTTCACAGGAGACAAAAAGGTGTTATTTCCTCTGCGCGCATATTCTCTTCCTTGTTTTGCACCAGGCTAATGCCTAATCATTTGTATTATTCAGGATTGAGTTGTAACAGAAACTCAAACTGCTCAATTTAAAAGGCCAGGATTTGAGACCTGGCTTATGGGGCGTGGGGAGCGGGAGAGTTCAACTCAACCCTCCTTTCTCCACAGACTGTCGGGGTGCGGAGGGCTTCCCGAAGCAGGGCCCGCACTGGAGGGCCCACACTGCGCGCCAGAGAGCCCGAGCCAAGCGCCTCCTTCAGTTTCCAGCCCTGGGCACCTGGCCTGGAGGCTCTAGGCTTTACCAGTCCTCAGTTCCTGACTTCAGAAAGACACTCTCTTTTCTGAGAGTTCCAGAAAAACTTCTGGATAGGCCTTGTTAGGCTGGATAGGCCACGTGCCTATGCCTGAGCCAATCACTGCAGCCAGAGGGCTGGGGAGCTCTGATTGGTCAGACCTGGGTCGTGTGCTGGTCATGGGGAAGCCCCACCCAACCGCCTCGAGGAGGATTTTGGGGATTCCTCTAGGGAGATGCTGGGCTGACAAAACCAAAAGGTCCCCCTTGAAGGGCATATTTCTCGTCTAGGTCAGACCTCGTGTGTTCCGGGAACCCTCCCCTCCCTGAGAGTGGTTCCTGCTCTGTGCACCCACAGCAGCCTGTACTCCCTGTATAGTTCATTTCTCACCCAACAAATATTTAATGAGCACCTACTATGCAGCAGAGACAGAGAAGAGGGCCCACGAGGAACCCCAACAATTACAGGCTGGAAGGAAGGGGCGTGGCCTGTGAGGTAGGAGCAGAGCCAGAAGATGGCAAACCAACATCCAGAGAAGTGAGGGAGTTTCGGTGTAGTGGACTCCGATGCTGCCGAGAAGCTCAGTGAGACCACAAAGTGGCTGCTGGATTGGGTAGCAGGGAGGTTGTGGGTGACCTTAGCAAGAGTTGAGAGTGGGGACACAGCCCTGCTGGGGTAGGGTGAGGAGAGACTGGGAAGGGAGTGGAGAAGGCAGGTATAGATGTGTCTTTGTAGTTTTCGTTGGAGGAGTAGAAAAATGGGGATGAGGCTGAAGGGCGCTTAGGAGCGAGGGAGAGTTTTTCCGTTTTTTTGGAAAATGCTGAGCCAGGGGAAAGAGAGAGGCTGACGGCCCAGGAGAACAGTGAGGGGAGGGTAGCAGGAGGTGGATGCCTGAGATCAAGATCTTGGTGGGGGAACCCGGGGCCGGGGGATGAGGGTGTGGAGGGAGGCGGGTGCCAGGCAGGGAGATGTGTCCTCTCGAGGGACTGGAAGAGGAGAGAGATCCCATTTGGTGGTTTCAGCTTTTCTCATTGAAGGATGAGGTGAGGTCGTTGGCTGGGAGTGAGGGCAGAAGGGGCTGTGGGAGTTGTAGGGAGAAGAGAGAAGGTGTGAAATCTTAGTCTCAGAGAGTGGGAGAGTCATGGAAAGCCCCCAGCAGGGCCACTGACTGTACAGAGGGGCAGCTTGAAGTTGGAGACTGCAAATTCCCCATCAGAAGGGTTGGGTGTGGACCCCCCCCCCCCCCCCAAGCAACACGCAGGGGTTAGGAAGGGGGATTTCCTTCAGGTTGGAGGGCTCCCTATGGTGGAGGGAGACAGGGCGATGGACTCTGAAAATTCACGAGGCCAGTAGGTAGGCACCATAATCTGTGTTTTACCAATGAAGAAACAGAGAGGGCGAAGGCCAATATAGTATCCACATAGCTTTGGGGTCAGACAAACTAGAACAGAACCTGGCACATGTTGAGGTAACTTAGGTGTTAAAATTCGTTGAAAAAAGTGAATGGTTGGAGTCCAGTGATGGACCCACAGTCATAACCCAGCCAGGAAGTAGCCCCAACCTTGGTGTTCGGTGGGTAGGGCTGGTGACTCCATGTGCTGTGCCATCCCTGCTGCCCTAATAAATGACTCGGTATCACCTTTGTGCCCTTGTAGGCTAACTTTTCGAGTCTGGTGGTAAAACTTAAGAGACACCAAATGAGCAGGGCAGAGTGCTCAGCCTCTAGATGAGTCACAGCCCTCAGCCAGGTGGCCCAGCCCCAAGAATGCAACCTCTGGTTCTAAACCTTGGCTTTGCCGTCTGCACCCTACTCTGGCCAACCGTCTGGAGTTTCCCAGGGGCATATACCGGCACTGCCTAGGGCTCTCCAAGGAGAGGGGCATCCTTTCAAGAGGAGTCCAGGAACTGTGACCCTAAACTTGGTGGGGGCAGGGCTCCTCCACGGGGAGGGCCTCCAGCCCTGTTTCTTAAAGGCCATTTAGGCAGAAGTGAACGTGGTCACTTCACTGAAGTTAATAATGATGGTTCATGCTGCAGAAAATGTGAAAGAGAACACCCTGCTTATTTATTCAGGCTTTAAAACCATAAGACTCCAGATTTCTCCCTGTACCTATTTATATCCTGTATTAAACTCAGTTTTGAAACAACTTAAAAGAAAAATAGCCATCCGCTGCGTTAAAAAAAAATTTCATTTATAGACCTCCTCTGGCCTCCTAATTCTGTACGGACTGCGCGTCGCTTGGGGGCTGGGTGGGGGTGGGGCAGATATGAACCTCCCGGGGAGTCACACTCCCTTTACCCCCATCCAGCTATATAAGGCAGCTACTGGGCCGGCCGGTGGTCACTCTCCGGGGCAGCGATGTCTTGGGCTGGGTGGTGCTCTCCCTCGCCTGGTGCCCGGGGTGGAGTGGGGGAGGCAGGACAGGCAGCAGATCCGGAAAAGTGGCTCTTGCCTCGGAGGAAGTTGACCCTCCTCCCCTACCAAGGGTTTGGGATGAAAATAGCTTCTTCCTCTTTACCCTTCCCGGCCCCCAGCCCATTACTGTAAGTCTCCCTCCCTACTAGAGAAATGGGGAGTGCTCCCCTCCCCCCAGGACAGTTCGGACCCTTCACTGATCTCTAAACAGTCATCGAGGATGTCAGGGACCCCGCGCCCGGACTCTGCGTCCGGGCAGGGGCCGCTGGGAACCCTCCCCTCCGGCCTCCGCAAACGCGGCGCGCCCCGCAACTCGGGCCATTGGGGCGACTCCCCACCTCCCCCACCTCATTAGCAGAAAGCTCCACAAACCCCCGAGCTCCCATGCTGCTTCCTTCCCCTCCAGGGGAGACTGTCACCTGATAACCCTGTCCCCTGCATCAGGGGTCCCCCGGACCTGGTACACCCCAAACCCCATGGGAAAGGTGGGGGCGCAATTAGTTTCTTCCAATTAGTTTCTCCTCTTTGTATAGAACCCATTCAAACTGTGGAATGTAATCCTCCGCGCGAGGGGGAAAGTAGTCCCGACCTTGCATTCAATTTCTGTTCTGGCGTCGTGCATATTTTACTTTTTGAAGCTGATGGGACTCTCAGTGGGGCCCTTCGGGGAATGTCGGGGGAGAGGCGGCAGGGGGTGCGCGCAGGTGAGAAGGGCAGGGGCCGCGGCAGAGGGAGGGGGCGGGGAGGGCAGCTAACTCCCCGCTATTGCCTAGAGAGATGGATCATGGGGCGTAGAGAGATTGCAAACCTCAAACCACGTACAGCGGGCGATACGCGTCAACCGAACCTGACCAACGGAAGCCCCGAGCCTCCCCCTCCCGGCTCCCCTGCCCCGGTCCCTTGGACGGACGGGTGTGCCGAGCCAACCGGGCGGCCGCTCGCCGTCCAAATCCCACAAGAGCCAATGGGAGCGCGTGGGGGGCGGAGCCGTCCCCGCGTCGGGTTGGGCTGCGCGCGGCTTCCCCCCCTGCTCGTCCCAGGCCCCGCCCCCTCCCCTCCCGCTCGCTGCTCCCGGAGTAGTTAGTGCCAGTGAAGTGCGGGCGGCGATGAGAGCGAAAGTTGCGCTCGGCTTGGCGCTGGGGGCTTGAAGCAGCTCCGCTCTCCGCCTGCCAGGGCCGCCCCCAGCCCCAACTCGCGCCCGCGGGCTCCCGCCGCGCCCCCGGCCCCGCGCCCGCCCGCACCCCCTCCCCCGGCCCGGCGCCCCTCCTCAGGAGCCGCGGGTCCCCGCCACTTTAGCCCGGCCCCGGCCCCCGCCGATGCCGGCCATGGTGGAGAAGGGCCCCGAGGTCTCAGGGAAGCGGAGAGGCAGGAACAACGCGGCCAGCGCGGCCGCCTCGGCCGCCGCCGCCTCCGCCGCGGCCGCCTCCGCCTCCGCCTCGGCTGCTGCCGCCTCGGCCGCCGCCGCCGCCTCCGCCTCCGCCGCCGCCTCGGCCGCCGCCGCCCCCAATAATGGGCAGAATAAAAGTTTGGCGGCGGCGGCGCCCAATGGCAACAGCAGCAGCAACTCCTGGGAGGAAGGCAGCTCGGGCTCGTCCAGCGACGAGGAGCACGGTAGGTGGTGGGTGGCAGCCGCCGCGCGCCGCCCCCGCGCCCCCAGCCCGCGCCCGCTGACCGCCGTGCTCTGCTTCCCCGCAGGTGGCGGCGGCATGCGCGTCGGACCCCAGTACCAGGCGGTGGTGCCCGACTTCGACCCGGGTGAGTAGCGCCCCGGGCCGGCCGGCGGCGGGTGCGCCCCGGTCCCCCGCGCCCCGAGGGGGCGGGAGCCCTCGGACAACTTTCTTTTTGTGTGTTCGCCCTGCCGTCCGCGGGGAGAACAGCAGGGCGAGAACGAGGGAGACACACGAACGTGTGCTGCCAACGTGCCTCCGCGCACGGGGAAGGCCCGAGTCGGCCCAGTCGGGTGGGTGCCGCTGTCCCCCTGCGGCCCCGGGGGGAGGCGGCGGCGCCGGGGCGGCCACGCCTGGGCCGGGGCTCCGGCGGTCCCCGGGTCCGGACGAGCCGCGCCTCGGTCAGGGGTAGGGGTGGCAGTGCCGGAGAGTTAGCGCCGGCGAGCGCCCCCGACCTGGGACGCCCTCGGCTCGCTTCTCCCCTACCCAGGGTGCCCCCCATGCCTTGTCCTCCTCCCGCCGGTCCCCAGGCTCCCCTCCCATCCCGAGGGCGAGTAGAATAACGACCCCCCCAAATCAGTTAATAAAAGAAGTGTGCTTCCCAGAGGGCGCCTGCCTGGGGAGGAGAGGCTTGTGGCAGTTTGATTTTAGGACCTATTTGTAAATGTGCGTGTATTTCCTTTTTTCTTAAGGAAGGGGTTGTGAAAGAATAGAACCTTCAGAAGCTTTAGCCTAACAAATGGTTTCCACCTCCAAGAGATGCCTACACCCTAGAATGAACATTTACTTCCCTTGCTGCTAGTCTGTGTGGAAGGAAATTTAAAGTGGTACCAGAAAAAATCCAATCAGACAAAGGAATTCGTCGGATTTTAATACAGGAGATTCTAGGCTGTTTCTGTATGAGACTGTCTTTGAAGATTGTTGGCGTAGAAAATGTTTGGAAGGTCGCGGGTTTTATTTTAGAAATAAAATTCAAAAGAGAATCTTGTGGAACTGGAGTTAACAACAGTCCTCCTGGTTGGAGAGATTTAGAGCTGGAGGTTCTCTGTGTAGGTTATACCACTAGTTTATTTGAGAAAACAAATGCACGAATGCTTTTCCTTGGAAACAAGACTGCAGAAAATTGCAAGGATCTAGTCCTTGAAAAAAAACGATGGCTCTTAAGTTGTTATTAAGGTACTAAATTCTGAGTGTTCTTGTTCTTTGAAGTGAAAATACATGGGGATCCCTGAGTGAGCTCTTGGCATTCTGGAAGTAAAAGACCTTTCCCATATTTGCCTTCTACATTTTGGTCTGTTGGTTTAAATCTCTTAAATGTGTGTAGTGTAACACCCAGGTTTGTGTTCTTTTTAAACTCATCTTGGTTTCCCCTTCCCCCACATCTTCCTTTTTTGGTAGTCACTTCTCATAAGAGTGACAGGATAGGACTAGGAGACCAGGCTTTTTCTCTTCTGTAATGCCTTTTCCATTCCTTGGTTGGCCACCAGGGGAAGCATACTGTTTTTTGGTTACCGTTGACCCTATCTTCATTTTGTAGGTCAAGTCCATCTTTGTGTTAATACACAGAACATAAAGCAAAAGCTTGTCACCAAGTTTCCTCCACTTTTTTAAAATCAGCTTGTGTAGATCTTTTAGTTTTAGTTAGTTGCTCGGTTTTTGATACATTTTGGTTATATTAGTTTTGAAAGCTTTATTTAAATATGTTGTATATGCCTAAAGAAAAGGGTATATTTGATGGCAACAACAGGAATTAGATTTCTGACGTTCTTCTAAAGACTGATGTCTGTCTCTGCTTTGTTAGTCATGAACCGGACTTCTTTGGAGTTGTTCTCCATTGAAATGGCAAAGGTAATAGGATCATATTTTGAGCTGTCCTTGCATTTTTGATGGAATGAGTGCACGCATAAATTTGCTAGACACTTGCCATTCTAAAAAATGGAACATCTTAAATGTTCTGCTGCATAGTCTTACTGCCAATTGATTGGGTCTTAGTATTAACATTTCCAAATTTCTTATTTTGTGTTTGTCTTAATCTGGAAAGGAATCTAACTGGTATGAAATAATTTCAAACCCTGTTTTGCCAGTCTGAGCAGTGGGACACATTCCCAGATATGGCTGAAAGTGGTGGGACTTTACTGTTTCCTAGTGATTTTTTTTTTAGGTGTGTTCTCGTATAACTTAAAATCTAAGGGAAGAGAAGACTTCCATTTTGGACTAGAAATGGTATACCATATTTGTTTGATGGCAAAAAATTTTTTTTTAGATCTTTAAACTTAAGACAGGTTCTTTCCATGAGTACAAGTTAGAAATAATGTAGAATTGAGACTGTGATTTTTACTGCTTTTTCTTTCTCTCTGCCTGAGTTTTGAATTTATCGTTATTTTTTTTTAAACCAGAATTTGGACAGGTGAATGTGAAACTTGTCAGAAAGCCTTTTTTAAGAAAACTGTCTCTGGTAAAGATGTGTGAGTGGAAGAAGTTGATTTTAATTTTTTTTAAGTCAGATTTTATTTGTCCACACTATTCCAACTTGACCCCATTTAATTTTGAAAACAAATGATTGAAACTAGGACCACCTGATATTCCTTACATGGTCCAAGGAAGATTCATTTCAGTCATCCCTCGCAAACAGTGCATGAGGGGGATAGAGCACTGTAGTCCTAAAATGCTGATTCAGTTCTTATAATCTAATTGAGACCTAGGCTAGATCAGTGGACTCTGGCATTACTTGGTAATTAAAATACCGTCTATTTATAGTGATAGAAAAAGTTTCATCAATTAGATTTGAAAACAAAGACCAGAATGCAATTCTAAACGTTTAATTTAGGCTTTGTTCTCGTGTGGTGACCAGACTGTCTTTCTGTATTCAGTGCTGTAGCAAATCTGAGTTGTCACTGGTTTCTTTTAGAACTTAGTAATCATAGAATGCAGTAAGAGGAAGGAATGCTCATTCTAGCCTACCTCCGGTTAGTTATTTCCTACACTTGTGGAGCGTAATTTATTTTGAAATGAGTAGTGTTTTTCTCTACGAAAGTGTGAATGTTCCCATGATCTTAGCAGTAAGCCCGCAGAGGAGGAATCTGTAGCCTATGTATTTCTTTGATCATTTGTTTGGTCCTCTTCCTCTTTGTTGTCTTCTAGCTAGAGGAGCACAGTGACAGGATTTTAAGGTTGACTCGAGTTCTTTGTTTTCTGAAGTGTGTGTTATTATGTCAACTTCTTTCCCAAGTTGGTTTTCAGTATCACAGTTTGCTAATAGTAACAGTAAGACTCTTACAGAAGAGGATATGTTAATGGTAAAATTTTTGAGGTAAAAGTCCTTTAAACGTGCAACCTGTATTTGGAACATTGAATCCAATATATTTAATCAGATTTGTGGTTGTCAGTGGCTCAACTGTCACTTCAGGGGTAACTTGTATTAGTTAATAAAATGTGTTATGCTTTAACGTGGAATAGTTTTACTGAACAAAGTGTTTTGACATGCTTTTCATTTCTTTTTACTTTGTTCCTCTTAGAACACATTATTTTCTGTGCTTTAGTTCCATTGTAAAAATCAGCTTTATAAATATCCTAAGATTCCTAAGTTTTGGTCAGTACTTTGTGATTTAAACATACTTTGAGGCATTGTTCACCCCATGAGAGGTCAGGGTGATGGTGAATCCTCTGAGTGATCGCCTTCGTCAGGTAGTGTAGCAGGGAGACCTAAAGCTGGTTGTCAGGAGATTCAGAGCCCTGTCTCTCTGACTAAGGTCATAGAAGGTAGAGCTGGTCATTTTATCTCTAGAAGCCTCAGTTTCCTCAATCATGAATCAGGGGGTTCTTTTCATCACTACTAGTCTATGATTATGTCAATTATAGTCATCTTTTTAATTTCATGTTTCTTTCAGAGGCAATATAGAGTAGACTGTGAGAGCTTGGGCTGTGAGAATCGTCAAACCTGAGTTCCTATCCTGGCACTGCGTCTTGCCAGCCATCTCTTGGTCCTGAGCAAGTTACTTCATTTTTGCCTTCATCTGTAAAAGAGAGACAATGGAACTTCTTCCTTGAGAGAAGGAGTTAACTGTGCTAATACATGTAAAATGCCCAGCATAGTGCCTGGCACACAGTATTTCCTGGTATCCTTATTCTAATTATCGTTCATGTAACTTAAGTTGCCAAGTAGTGGTCCCTGCATTGCCTGCTTTACTGCATCGGTAAGACTGGATTATAACGAAGCCATTGATTTGATTACACGTTGTGCAGTGAGATATTTGAAGATGATTGCTTTTAAGTTACATATACCTGCTGCAATTTAGGTAAATATCCTTTCCTGGAAGAGAGAGAACTGGTCCAAAACGTTAATATGGCCGAAAAGAACACTGAGGTCCAGAGAGAGTAGGTAGACCTGTTCAGATCAAGTTTCTAGATAGTACAAAAGAAAGCTTGAATCCATTCCTGGGCCAGGGGAAGGCATATTGACTGGGTTCTGAGTTAGGGAGCTTTTGCTCTAAACTTTCCAGTTCTTGACTGAGAGTTAATGCTCTCCAGAAGGGATTCTTCCACCACAGTGCTCCTTTCCAGGCTTGAGGACTGTGATTTACGGGTTAGCTAGTTGAAACTAACCAGAGCAGAGTAGTTTTAAAAGCAATGTTAAAGGTCATTTGTATTCAAGAAATTTAGGCTTACTCTGAGAGAGCCATTTTCCTTGGGGTTATAAAGTTCTTTGGGCAATGTAGTTGAAAAAAATCTTAGTCTTGGGAGATGAAACATCAAAGCTCTATGCAAGTTACTATATTCTCCCTCAGTTTATGGTACTTTTTGTATTTTCCTCTCTGCTACGTAGATTGTTGTAATTAATTTATGGTTTAACCATCACTTTCTTCTGACCCTTTCTTCAGAGGTTCCAGGCGTAATGTAAAAGAAATAGGGCCTCTGTGTGTCCCCTTACTCTAATGGAACACAGTGATCTTTGCTAAGGAGTATGTGTTAAGTTAGAATTTACATTCAAAACTGAGAGCTTGAAATCACTTTCTGGGAGAGAGAATCTCTGTAGCAACACAGTAAAAGTCTGAATAAGGTGGGAATTGGGATTGAGTGCTGATTGGATGACTTGGACTGAGTTAATTCCTACAGGTTTAAATAGCAATTGTGGAAAATATTTGTGACCTTAGAAACTATATGGGTAGAGTTGCAATATAATTTCTTCTACTTTGTGTTCTGGAAGTCTTATTAATACATGTATTTAACTTTTGGTTGAGTTTTATGGTTTCTGTTGTTGTTTTTTTTAAATGGACTATTTTAAAGTAAGTTTAAGGTATCAAAAAGTATTTTGCTAAAATGTTTGAGAGAAATAAATATTTTAAAATAACGTTAAGCGTTATTTAGATGAAATATTAGCAGCTCTAAAACTCCTGTTTTTTTCAAATTAGTCAGATTCTTTAGAGATGTGGATTTTAGTAAAAATGGCACACTAGACATAATTCTTTGAAACCTTTGAATTTTCCCTCCTTCAAAGTAATGAGAGAGAAAATTGTAATGTCTGTCTCATCCAACCTTCCTGTGTTCTAGATGAAGAAAATAAAGCCTGGAGAGAGAAAGTGACTTGTATTTGTCTGTCTTTCAATACCTGATCATTAAAAGTATCTCAGGGTAGGCTTGAGGCCAGGTAAGGCCACACTTCAAATTTTCAATGTTTCAGAGCTTTGTTACTGGGTAAAATAATTGAGAACAATAATATGTGTTCGTATTTTAGAACCAGAAGTAAGATTTAAACTTTTAAAAATTGAAGTGACTAGTTACTGTGCATAATTTGAATGTCTCTGTAAATTACTATAAGGTAGGATAGAATTGTAGAGATAGAGTTACTGAAAAAATAAACATTCGAATAGAACAGAAAATAACACGTACAGTTATGTACCCACCATTGTGATTAAGCGCTGTTAATATTAGGCCGTAATTGTTTCAGGTGCAGCTGAAGGCTAATTCCTCCACTCCCAGCTTCACTAATTTGAAGTTGATTTATGTTATTCCTGTGATAGTTTGTTTGTATCCTCTGAGAAGCAGATGCCAGGATAGAATTAGGTGTGCAAGAGATTCATAGGGGTAGCAGAAGCTTTCAGAATGGATGTGGGTGTGACATTTATGAAGGAAAACAGAGAAGGAAGGATGACAGTGGTTGGAGCAAGGAGCCTAAAGTTGCATTACACTTGGAGAAAATCTGAGCCAGAGCAAAGATTGTTAGAGGTGTCGTTTGGGCAGGAAGGGCCCTGCTCTGGAATGCCTGTGGCGTGAATGCTGCAGTGCATCCTGAAGGTGGTGGGCCGCTGGGACTGGGAGCCCATCACACTCCTCTCAGCACTTTCTCTCCTGGAGGGAGATCTGAGTGGCACACTCTCAAGGCCATCAGAAGTCCCATGCATGTTTCTGTAGTTTAGTACATACTTAGGTATGGTAAAGAATGTTTTGTTATTGTCAGTGTCTTTTTGCAAATGGAATTATTTGTGCATATCCATTTGCTTTGATGCTTTCCAAACAAGTACATTGCCAGTAACAAGGCACATAAGTTTCGATCTTCACTGTGATGTCAGATTTATTGACTTTTTGCAGTGCTATCCTTTTGTGATTTATGTTTGCATTTTTCTAATTACTGGTAAGATTAAGTGTATTTTTATGTGTTTTTTGGCTACTCAGGTTCCTCTTGTGAATATATCTTTTGTTATTTTTCTATAGGGTGTTGGTCTTTTTCTTAGTGATTTGTGTGAGTTCTTTATATGTTTGAATACCGATCCTTTGTTAGGATTGCATATATATAGTTTTTGTTTTTTCTTTAGTATGGGGTGTTGATTGATGTTCTTTGCTTAGAAGGAATATCCAACCAAGGATGTATTTCTGCTCGAAGACTGGCCTTGGTACAGAGCCCCTGTAATATTTGTCACTGGGACTCCTGATTTCTAAGATGAATGTCACTGAGAATTGACACATCTTTTTTGTTTTGTTTCAGTGTTTTCAGTTGATTTGGTGTACTATTAACCGATTGACCCAAATTACAGTGCCTGATAACTTGAAAAGGTCTGATTTGATTTCTATCTAGCATGTAGTTATAGCAGCATGCTAATTAGAGGTTAAAGTTATGGCTTTAGTTCCCATAGTGGTCACTTAGCCTACAAAAGGTGAAGGTGCTATGGACTAAAACTAAATTCAACTGTCTTATGGATTTGCCACTGATTATAAGGAAATAGGTGAGTGTGTGGATGGGAGCGTGCAACTTGTCACCAACAGAAAACCCTCAAAGGAATGATCTATCAGTGCCAGGTCAGCGTGTGCTGACTGTGTGCCAGGCTCTTTTGAACACTTTATATCTATTAAAAATTTTAACACAACAATCACAACAGTCATTTGAGGTAAAGTTATCTCTGTTTTCCAGGTGAGGAAACAGAGGCACCAAGAGGCTTATTGTCATGGTTCAACCTAATAACTTGCCCAAGGAAACCCATTCTAAGATGCCATCAGTTGTAAGATACACCGTTGTTTTATTATCACTAAGAAAGGAAAACACAAGATACCAGTTTCATTCAAATTTCAGTCTCGAGTTTTTCAGGGCGAGTCAGCCAGAAATCCTCTTTAAGGAAACGCACATAGGAGCAGTGCTTTATGGCATCAGTTGCTTAGTTGTTTCCACACGGCCCCAGGTGTTGTGGAGTTTTATGGTTAGGGTTGCCAGCACCTGCTTCATGTCCAGTTCCTGGCAGTGAAAACATAGGTGAAATGGGAGGTACCTGGCTTGGTTGGGGCAAATTGGAGTGAGTTGCTTTCCTCCTGCATGTACGTTGAAATAGTCATCTGCAGAGCTTAAAACACAATTTCAGTTTCTTTGAGGGGAGCATGATTGTGTGAATTAAGGTTACAAAGGACAGTGTTATGTTGGCTACGTTTTAGTTTATGGGTATAACGTGGAAATATTTTCTATCTCTCCCCTCCCCCTCCTTGTGTTTTTCTGTGGGTTTATATTGAACTTGAGCTGTGGAATGAATTTAAGAACCATGTCTTGAATAAGGTGTGAAATGATGCACAAATTAAAATATCTAAGTGTGTTTTTAAAAACTCTTGATTTCACCTGTACAGCATTCTGGTTGGTATTGTTCAGCAACTAATTTCTGTCCCTTGCATATTTTTCCCATCCTCCCTCTCTCGTCAAAAAAACAAAAAACAAACTAACCCTGGTCCCCCCCCAATCCAAAGTATATATTTCTTTGTGTTATTAGTGAATTTTGGTGCATTTTTCAAAGACCATAGTATATTTAAAGAAAATTGCAAGCCTCATTCTGATTGACTCACATGTGAGGTTTGCCGTGTGTCATTTGATCATGGTGTAATTTAACTAAGGACTGACTTAACTAAGGACTGGTTTTTGTCTGGCCAGAGCCTCAAGACTTGCTTTCTACTTAAACTGAAGACTTTTAGGTGTCTCTGCTCTTCTGGGAGCTAGTGGTGCCCTGTACTTCTGCTTTCTTGGAGGTGGGAGCATAGTTTTGAGCCACCACTTCAGGTTGAGATATCTTAAGGTTTATCTTCTGCTAACTTGTCATAGTTGAATGTGGTTCTGAGTATAAGAAGAATGTGTGCTTGGTTTAACTGACACTCCTTTATTAGGCATTTTGTAATGGACATCAGATAATTACATGCCAAATTCAGTTATTTAAGAAATGGAAACTCAGGAAAAGTGAGCTTTTAAATTGCAGTTAAAAGCTGATTTTCCCTGTTTTCTATGCCTTTCTCGTAATGAATTCATATGAATTAGAGAGGCACATCTTGCTTAAATACATTCTTCAAAAATTTTATCAAGTTGAAATTCATATAACGTAAAATTAATCATTTTGAAGTGAGCAGTTCAGTGGTATTTAGTACGTTCACAGTGTTGTGCAACTCCTACTTTGTCCAGTTTCAAAACATTTTCTTCACCCCAAAAGAAAATCTCGTACTTATTAAGCAGTTACTTCCTATTCCCCACTCTCCCCAACCCCTCATACATTGCTGATGGCAGTATACAGAGGGAACCAGGAGACATGGGGTAGTGCTGGAGGGTAGGGAATTGAAGAAACCAGGAATGGTTATCCTTCTTTAGCAGTTTTATGTAGTGACCAAAAGACTACTTGATGGCCTTATGTATGAAAAGGTTAATTAAAATTTTGGAGTTGAGGGACCGGCCCTGTGATCCACTGGTTAAGTTGGCATGCTCTGCTTCGGCAGCCCAGGGTTCGCTGGTAGAATGATCCTGGGCGCAGATCTACACACAGCTCATCAAGCCATGCTGTGGTGGCATCCCACGTAGAAGAACCAGAATGTTTTTACAGCTAGGATATACAGCTATGTACTGGGGCTTTGAGGAGAAAAAAATTGGGAGATTGGCTGACCATTGTATTCACTTGAACTTAAGATATTTCTGTGCTGTTCTACATACATACACACACACTCTCTCTCTCTGGATGAAGGTTACAATTCCTGCTTTACCTTTACTGGCATAGAAGCTTCTGGGCTTGGAGCTTGTTCTGCTTTGAAACTTAACATGGATATAGTGAGATCAGGATAGTAGGAACAAGAGAGGTTTTACTGAATACCAGGAAGAAGTTTTAGATGAAATGGCCCTTTGATCCAAGCCTTGAAAACTGGGAGTTTTTCAGTGTTTATCATTTTTATGGTGTTTATTAATTACAGAATTAATATTATATAAAATATAAGCTACAAGTGTTAAAAATTTTTGAAAATTCTAATCTTTCTTAAAAATTTCAGTCAATTTTCTCTCTTGAGCTGTATTGTCCATTAGTGTAGCCACTTGCTATATGTAACTATTTACATTTAAATTTATTAAAATTAAATAAAATTAAAACTTGACTTCTGTCACACCACCCGCATTTCAAGTGCTCAGTAGCCCTATGTAGTTACTGGCTACTGTATTGGACAGCGCAGAACAGAACATTTACATTATCCCAGAAAATTCTGTTGGATAACACTGATCTAGAAGCTCTGATGACTTGAAAGCTTCACTGTTTTAAATTTTTATAGTTCAGAAGTTATGCCTCTTTAATCAAAGTGCATGGTGAAATGTGATATTTGTACAGCTGGTAAATATGATGATTGTGTACTGAATTCTTCTAGTATACTATTTGTTAAAATATTGCAATTAACGTATTCAAAATAAGGCTTCTTGAGAAAGTGGAAATGGAAAACTTAGGAGAGCTTTGTTTTTTTTTTTTTTTTTTTTTAATTTAAAGATTTTTATTTTTTTTCCTTTTTCTCCCCAAACCCCCCCAGTACATAGTTGTATATTCTTCGTTGTGGGTCCTTTTAGTTGTGGCATGTGGGACGCTGCCTCAGCGTGGTTTGATGAGCAGTGCCATGTCCACGCCCAGGATTCGAACCAACGAAACACTGGGCCGCTTGCAGCGGAGCGCACGAACTTAACCACTCGGCCACGGGGCCAGCCCCAGGAGAGCTTTGTTTTTTGAGGTGATTATTTAGTACCTAATTAAACCAAAAAGATGATTAAAATGTATGGCTACATTGAAGATAAATGTAGGACTTGAAAAATGACAATATGAAGGCTCAGCCTTGTCTTGAAAGATTAGGTTTTTAAAAACAGCCTTATTGAGATATAATTGACATAAACTGTATATATTTAAAGAACACAGTTGTAGGTACAATAGGCTACTTGAAGTCCCTTTGTTTACTGATGCTCTGTTCAGTCTTTTCTTCTGTTTCGTTTTGAATATTTTCTATTGCTATGTCTATGTTTACTTTTCTTTTGCAGTGTCTAATATATTTTATTACATTATAATATATTTAATATATAATATGTATAGATTATAATATATATAATATATTTAGTGTATTTTTCATCTCAGACATTACAGGTTTTATATTTGGAAGTTTGATTTGGGCCTTTTTTTCTTTCGGGGAGGAAGATTGGCCCTGAGCTAACATCTGTGCCAGTCTTCCTCTATTTTATATGTGGGTCGCTGCCACAGCATGGCTTGATGAGTGGTGTAGGTCTGTGCCCAGAATCTGAACCTGTGAACCCTGGGCTGTGACAGCAGTGTGTGTGAACCTAACCGCTACAGCACCAGGCCAGTGATTTGGACCTTTTTTAAAAAATATATTTCATGTCTCTGCTTAATATATGCAGTCTTTCCTCTAACTTCTTGAACACATTGAAATACAGTTATAATTGTTTTAATGTCGTTGTCTACTAATTCTATCATCTGTGTCATTTCTGGGTCTGTTTCAATTGATTGAGTTTTCTCCTAATTTTGAGTTGTCTTTTCCTGCTTCTTTGCTTGTCTGGTAAGTTTTTTTTGGATGCCAGACATTATGAATTTTACTTTGATGGATGTTGGATATTTATGTGTTCCTATAAATATTCTTGAGCTTTCTTCTAGAACATGGTTAAGTTCCTTAGAAATAGTTTGTTCATTTCAGATTCCGTTTTTGAGCCTTGTTGGTGGGATCAGAGCAGTGTTTAGTCTAGGGCTAATTATTTCCCCCTACTGAGCTAATACCCTACTGAGTACTATCAATCGTCTGTGAATTCTGAGATTTTCCACTCTGGCTATTGGAAATAGGCACTTTTCTTGGTCCTTTGTGAGCCTCATGGATTGTTCTCTTTTATTCTTGCGGGTGGTTCTTTATCCAGAAACCCCAAGTATTTTCTTCACAGGCATGTGCTGATCAGTATTATGCCTAATACTCAAGGGGGACCCTTTGCATATCTCTGGAGTTCTCCCTCTGTGCAGCTCTCTCTTTTCTGATATTCTGACCTACAAAATCTAACTGTCTTGACTTCCCTGGGCTCAGCTTGTCTCCTCAACTTGAGGAGACTGCCTGATTTTCCCCGGGTCCCCCTCCCTGTGCTGCCAGTTGGAAACTCTCTCCAGGCAGTGAACTGGGGCAGTTTTAGGATTTATTTCATTTGTTCCCCATCTCTTGGGGATCATTGTACTTTGTTGCTAGGTGTCCAACATCTTGAAAACTGTTGCTTGGTATGTTTATCCTGTTTTTAATTGTTTGAGATGACGGTAAATCTTGTTCATGTCACTCCACCTTGGCTGGAAGCAGAAGTCTAGTTTTTTTTAAAAAGGAAAGTAGAGGAGTTGGTTATATTCCATTTTTGATAGAAAACGTTAATATATTTCTATATAGTCTTTTACCCCAATCTGTTTGATTTCTTCTTGAAGTTCTTATGGCTTTTAAACTTTTAAATTTGGGTTTTATGTTCATGGAAACATTCTGTAAATAGAATAATAATGCTTTCAGAAACCAGAAGACCAGATTTTGTATTTTTATGTAGCTACTATTCATTTCAATATTCATGATAAAGTGTTCAGTTTGATTTACCTCCTCATTGAAATCTGATGATTCTAGCCCATAATTTTCTGAAGGAGTATAGTCTTTTTGAATTCAGTATTCTTTACAAAATAAATTATTTAAAAATTATTCTAATTAGCATACCTCTGATAAAAGTATAATTTAGAAAGTATCTCGTTCTTAGACTGTCTTGGACTTCCATCTTGCTGGGATGCAGTAAGATGAGTATTTGTGTGTGTGTGTGAGTGTGTGTGTATTCCTTTTGAAGCACTTCTCGTAGAATTTTTATTGTTTCCTAGTCATTTTCAGCTAGATGTCTTTTAGATTTTTGAACATGTGATACTTTCATATACCATATATTGATACTCCTAAACTGAATTAGGGTTTTATCATTTTTATTTATTTACTTAGTAATTTTTTTTGAGGAAGATTGGCCCTGAGCTAACATCTGTTGCCAGTCTTCCTCTCCACCCTGTGGCCCCAAGCCCCAGTACATAGTTGTATATCCCAGTTGTAAGTCCTTCGAGTTCTTCTACGTGGGATGCTGCCACAGCATGGCTTGATGAACAGTATGTCGGTCTATGCGTAGGATCCGAACCAGCAAACTCTGGGCCACCAAAGCAGAGCACACTAACTTAAGCACTTGGCTGGACCCTGAATTAGGGTTGTATGTGTCAGCTGATGAAGTATCATTTTGAGTCCTTGCTTGGTGTTCTGCTTGCTTGGTGACAGGTCAGTTTCCATGGCGTTGTCATGTTTTTATAGCATTGTTAGTGGAATCAAGAGGTTGAGGGGTGGGGATGCAGGCCCCTTACCATGCTAAAGCAGGCTATAAACTAGAATAGCTGAGCTTTTATTTAGTTTTGTATATTAAGTTTCTAGATAATTTGTTTTTTTAAAGATTGGCACCTGAGCTAACAACTATTGCCTATCTTTTTTTTTTCCCCCGCTGCTTTTTTCTCCTCAAATCCCCCCGGTACATAGTTGTATATTTTAGTTGTGGGTCCTTCTAGTTGTGGCATGTGGAACGCCACCTCAGCATGGCCTAATGAGTGGTGCGATGTCCGTGCCCAGGATCTGAACCCTGGGCCGCTGAAGCGGAGCATGTGAACTTAACCACTTGGCCACAGGTCCGGCCCCTAGATAATTTTTTAAGAAGAGTTTTATTGCTGTAAAAAATGTTTTAAAACTATACTTTCTGCCTTAAAAACAAGTAGCAATAGCAAAGTGGAAGTGTTGATACCAATGATTTGAAGTATAGGTTCTACAAACTTTAATGCAATTGAGACAAAGCTAATAATCATTAGGCCTTCTAAGAGCATGCAGCTTTTATATTCAGACACATTCATTCATTGTGTTTAATTGTGAAGGAAAAAACTCTGTAAAAGTAAGATGAGATATAATTAGCTGGTTTTTTTTGTTTTTAGCTTTCAGGAACATAATTCCCCTTATGTCTATTACCTTGCTTTTACACATTCCACTTTTGTACATGTTTTTAGGAGCTCATTATGTGAGAAAGTGATGGATGGCTTATACTTCTGGTGGTCTGAGAACAGTGATTTTTCTCTCTGTTACAGGATATTACATTTATATAGTTTTCCTAAACATTAGTAAATTTGCTTTTTTGCTTATGAAAAATTTGAACAAATAGAAAAAATAGACCATTAATCCTGGATGTCCGGCAACCAAATTTAATAATTGTAAGATTTTTGCCATATTTGCTTAATCTGAAAAAGTTTAGGGGGCTAGCGCAGTGGCATAGTGGTTAAGTTTGCATGTTGCACTTTGGCGACCCGGGGTTCGCTGGTTTGGATCCCAGGTGCGGACATGGCACCGCTTGGCAAGCCATGCTGTGGTAGGCGTCCCACGTATAAAGTAGAGGAAGATGGTCACAGATGTTAGTTCAGGGCCAGTCTTCCTCAGCAAAAAGAGGAGGAATGGCAGCAGATGTTAGCTCAGGGCTAATCTTCCTCAAAAAAAAAAAAAAAAGTTTAGTAAATTTGCTTTTAAGTGGCATTTGCACATTATAGAAAATAATATGGTGTGTTAGACAGTTACTTGTTGGATACTTAGTATTTTCCGTGATCATAAAATGCCTAGTCTGGTATGATAAATGCCATGTGATTGAGGTATGCCTGTGCTCTGAAAGCCTGGGGGTGAGGTGGGATGGGGTGAGGTGGGATGAGGTGAGGTGGTTGAAATCGGGTGTGCAAGGGAAGACTTTCCAGAGGTGACCCTTAACTTGAAGGGCAGATGAAGAGGGAGCCCTGTGTTTAGATACCGTGGATAGAGAGGGCTTGACTCTTGAGGAATCACATGTAGTTTGATGTAATTGAAGCTTGGGGAGGTAATCAGGAGAGTGGTGGAAGGTGAGACTGTAGAGGTAGGCGCATACCAAATCACAAGGGCCTTGTGTGCCAAGCTAAGGAATTTATTTTTGAATAATAGTTTTATTAAAATACAATTCACATACCATACAATTCACTCTTTTAAAAGTGTACAATTTGGCGGTTTTTGGTGTATTCACAGGGTTGTGCAACCATTACCACTATCTAGTTTCTTTTTCATTACTCCAGAAGAAATCCTGTACTTATTAGCAGTCATTCCTCATTTGGAATTTACTTTAGATGTTGTTTAAATAATTTTTAATAACCATTAAAGATTTATGTCTCTTTGATATACATAAAAATAACATGTCTTCTTTAATGTTTTTATTATGAAACCGATAGTGTAATATTTTTGTGAAATAATGTGTCATACTGACCATGCATTTTAAAACTGAACGCCTCTGCTTTGGAGAATCATTGTTCTTTAGTAGCACTGGAGAATTTGAAGCCAGAGAGTGCTTTGAATGTAATTGTTGTTTAGGAAGATCATTGGTGGTTGTATTGAGGAGAGCTTGTAAGAATGGATTCATGCAAGACGGGAAGACCGCTCATTCATTCAGAAACTTCTGAATGAGTGTCTCCTGTGTGCCAGACACTGTTCTAGGCACAGTGAACAAACTAGACATCCCAGACCTTATGGAGTTAAGTTCTGGTGAGGGGATGCTGTGAGAGTAGTAATTCAGGAGGGAAGTGAGGATGGATTTGAAATCTTGTAAACTGTTAAAATTGACTTTAATGGTAGATTGGATGTGAGGCACAAGGAGGCCACAATAACTCCTGGATTTGCCATTCACTGAAATAGAGGATATAAGAGTTTGGAGATTTAAGCGAGATTCTTTGACATAGTAATTCAGGCAACATTCACTAAGAATTAGCATGGACTTTCTCTCGTCTCTCCTCTAAATTGGATCCACTTCATCTGTCTTCCTGTTGTCCGTTGTTACACACCTCTATTATAGTACTTCTCTGTGTTGAAGCAATTATTAGCTTTTATGTTTTTTCCACTGACCATTGAGGGTGGGAACTGCCTATATCATTTTTGTATCCCTGCCTACAGACCATCTATACTAGCTTGGAGAATATAATTACTTCTCATTGCCTCCACTGCGTCTATCTTCATAGAAGCCACCATCATCTATAACTCGAATTACTGTAGTAGCCTTCTAATAAGTCTCCTGCTTGTATATATTAAGATATGTCAGTATGTTTCTCTTCTGCTCAGAACCTCACAGTGGCCCGCATTTCACTTAGGGTAAAAGTGAAAGACCTCACAATGGCCTTCTAAGACCTGCTCAGTCTGGTCTTGCATTATTTCTCTGACTTTATCTCCTTCGCTTCTTTCAAATCTTTGTTCAGATGTTACCTTTTCAATGAGTCCTATTTTGATCTACCTACCTATCCATTTATAAGTGTATTATCTCTCAAATACAATTTACAAACAATCTAGCAACAAACAATGGACCGCATATACGATGGTGGTCTCATAAGATTAGTACCTTATAACTTAGGTGTGCAGTAGGCTGTACCATCTAGGTTTGTGTAAGTGCACTCAAAGATGTGCACACAGTGACGAAATCGCCTAACAACACATTTCTCAGAGCATATCCCTGTCATTAAGCAGCACATGACATTCTGGAAAAGACACAACTATGTAGACAGTAAAAAGATTGGTCGTTGACAGGGATCAGAGTAAGAGGGATGGTTAGGCAGAGCACAGAGCATTTTTTTTTATTTTTTTTTATTTTTATTTTTTAAAGATTTTATTTTTTCCTTTTTCTCCCCAAAGCCCCCCCGGTACATAGTTGTATATTCTTCGTTGTGGGTCCTTCTAGTTGTGGTATTTGGGACGCCGCCTCAGCGTGGTTTGATGAGCAGTGTCATGTCCGCACCCAGGATTCGAACCAACGAAACACTGGGCTGCCTGCAGCGGAGCGCGCGAACTTAACCACTCGGCCACGGGGCCAGCCCCCACAGAGCATTTTTAGGGCAGTGAAAATACTCTGCGTGGTACCATTATGATGGACACATGTCGATATATGTTTGTCCAAACCCATAAAATGTACAACACCAAAAGTGAACCCTGTGGTATTCTATGGACTTTGTGTGATAATGATGTGTCAGTGTAGGTTCATTAGTTGTAATAAATGTCCCACTCTGGCGGGGGATGTTGGTAATGGGAGAGGCTAATCATGTGTGGGGTAGGGAGTATATGGGAAATCTCTGCACCTTCCTCTCAGTTTTGCTGTGAACTTAAAACTATTCTGACAAAAATAAAGTCTTTAAATATAAAAAACAGCAACAACAAAAAAATCTAACCATAAGTATCATAATTAAATAAAATCAATACTTATTCCTTAGTATAATGAAATCTCTAGTCACCTATTTTTAAACGAGTGATTTGTTTAGATCAGGATTCAGACATGATTCACATGTTGCATTTTTAAAAAATAGCTTTATTGAGGTATAATTGAAATCCAATAAACTGTCATATTAAAGTATACAGTTTGATTAGTTTTGACATATGTATACATGTGTGAAGTTATCACCACAATCAAGATACTGAATATATTCATCAGCTCCAAAAACTTTCCTTGTGCCTCTTTGTAATTCCTCCCACCTGTCTTCCTCCCCCAAACAACCTCTGGTCTGCTTTCTGTCACCATAGATTAGTTTGCATTTTCTAGACTTTTATATAAATGGATTCTTAAATTATGTAGTTTTTTTTTGGCTTCTTTCATTCAGCATAATTATTTTGAGACTCATCCACATTGTTGCATATATCAATTGTTTATTCCTTTTTATTGCTGAGTAGTGTCATGTTGTATGGATATAGCAAAATTTTTTTATTTATTCACCTCTTGTTGGACATTTGGGTTACTTCCGTTGGCTCTGACAAATAAAGCTGCTACTAATATTTGTGTACAGGACTTGGTGTCAACATGTATTTTCTTTTCTCTTGGGTAATAGGAATGGAATCATATAGTAGTTATGCATATATATTTCCTTAATTTTTTAAGAGACTACAAACTTTTCCAAAGTGGTTCTACAATTTTACATCTCTACAGCATTGTATAAGAATTCCACTTGTTCTACAACCTTGCTAACACTTGGTATGATCAGTCTTTTTAGTTTTAGACATTCTAATACGTGTGTAGTGGTATCTCATTGTGGTTTTAACTTATATTTGCCTAGTGACAAGTCATACCAAGCATTTTTTTAATATGCTTATTTGCCACCCCCATCTCTTCTTTGGTGAAATAACTGTTCACTTCCCTCTCCTGGCTTCATGGCCTGAGGCCATTCAAAGCATTTACTTGGGACAGTTGTAAGGCTCATCTCTTTTGTTTCCCATCTTCCAAGGATCAGTGTTTTTTGTTGCCTGATGTCTGTTGTCTGGAAGACCATTGTTTCGTATGTTTTGTTTGTTTGTTGGATTTTTCAAGGGAGAAGATAAATCTGATCTCTGTTACTCCATCTTGGCCCAAAGCGCACACACTGAATTTTAATATGTAGATATTCCCCCTCTTTCTTTTTGTTTTTCATTATAATTTTGTTGTGGAAAACCACTAGATTGTCTGGTTGAGTTTCCCTCATTCTGGATTTGCTGATTGCATCCGCCTGCTGTTTTTAACATATTTCTTTGTCTTTTGTATTTTCTGTTAAACTGGTAGTTAGAGGGTTGATCAATTTCTGATAAATTATTTTTGGCAAGAATAATTCATAGGAGATATTTTCACCATCCTGTTTAAAATGAAAACCTCCAGGGGGCCGGCCCTGTGGCTCAGTGGTTAAGTTCAAGTGCTCCGCTTCCGTGGCCCAGGGTTTTGCCGGTTCGGATCGTGGGCGGAGACGTGGCACCACTCATCAGGCCACGCTGAGGCGGCGTCCCACGTGCCACAACTAGAACGACCCACAACTAAAATATACAACAATGTGCTGGGGGAATTTGGGGAGAAAAGGGAAAAATAAAAAATCTTTAAAAATGAAAACCTCCGTTTTACTCCAGGCACCCTTATCATGCTCTATTGTTTTTTAATTTCATAGCACCTGCTAACATACTGCAAATGTACACATTTGTTTAAAGTCTGTTCTAAAGTATAAACTCCATAAAAGCACGGGTCTTTGACAGTGTATCCCCAAAGTCTAGAACATTGTTTAGCACATAGTTGGCACAAAATACAATCTCTCGAATAAATAAATACAAAGGCACAGAAATGCTAAACTGTCCCAGTCTTCACTACCATCCACAGAAAAGTAACATTTTCTTTTCTTAGAGTGGTTGTGTTAACATCATTATTAAAAACAATGTAAAATCTTCTGGAATTGGGGCAGTTAGAAACTTCAGGGGTGGCTTTTGGAGGAGATGCTGTGTAACTGACTCTACTTCCTCTAAGAATAACCCTCCCTTTGTTGCCTACCAGAGATTTGTTGGCTCTTTACAATCCTAGCTCAAACTCACAGCCTTTTTCAGCAGAAATTAAAAAAATATTTCTATGCTTAGAGGGAGACTGCTGCTCTGCCCATCTAGAGGCTTCAACAGAAGTTAAATGGAAGTCCAGAACTTGAGATGTTCCTGGCAAGATCCCCGTCCGACCCCCACTTCCCTCAGCGCTCCCAGCTTCTCTGTCACTATCTGCCATCAGTATTGATCTCATTATGTGCTTTTTTCTTAGTAATCAGTCACCAAGAAGGCCAGGATTTTTAGCTCTTCCTCTCATTCTATAGACTGCAATCTCTAAGACTCTAGTTTTTTTTTTTTCTGATCCCATCTCCCACCCTTCACCCTCTCTTGAAACCTTTACACTGAGCCTTCTGAAACTCAAGGTACATCAGCACAATCCCCTAATCTTCAATTTCTTTTGTGAATTTCCCTTACATTCTTGTTCCCACTGAAGATCAGTTGTCTCCTGCTGGCACTCTTTTCCCTGCAGCCCTCTCTAGTAGTACTTGCTTTTTCCACTACATTCCTCATATCACTGGGCCTAGAAGTGGGATGGTCCACCTTGTTCTTTATCGCCACTTTCATACCAGTCTTTTCTTCCCTGAAGACACTCCAGTGTGAATGTCATGTCACCAGATTATACCACTCACTACTGCTTTTTGCTGTAATCTGCCTTTCCAGAGATCACTCTGAAGGATTGAACCCTTTATCATGATGGAGTGTCCCTCTTTAGCTCTCGTAGTTCTTGCTTTAGTATCTTCTTTGTCTAATATCAATATAGCTGTGCCAGTTTCTTTTTGTTAGTGTTTGCATAGTGTCTTTTTTCATCTGTGTGCTTTCAACCTTTCTTTATTCTGATGTTTTCGGCGTGATTAAACAAGTTTTTATCCAAATCTTAAAAAAAAATCTTTGCTTTTACCTAGGGCGTTTAGTTCCATCTACAGTTTCACTTAAGTATTTACTGATATATTTGTATTTAGATCTACTGTCAAAACTTTCTATTTATTTGACCCACCTGTTCTGTTTCTTTTTCGTTACGTTGACCTTCCTTTGCATTGATTTAGTGTTTATTATTATTCTGTCCTGTCTCCTTAGCTTGGTAGTTACATGCTCTTTTTATATTATATGCTTTTTTTTTTTTGGCACCTGGGCTAACAACTGTTGCCAATCTTTTCTTTTTTTTTTTTCTGCTTTATCTCCCAGTACCCCCCCATACACAGTTGTATATCTTAGTTGCAGGTCCTTCCAGTTGTGGAATGTCAACGTGGCCTGACGAGTGGTGCCATGTCCACACCCGGGATCCGAACTCTGGGCCGCTGCAGCGGAGTGCACGAACTTAACCACTCGGCCATGGAGCTGGCCCCGCTCTTTTTAAAAATACTGTTCTCTTAAGGGTTATCCTAGAGGTTACAATTTTTTTTGGTTTTGTCGTTTTCCAATGTTTTTTATTTTGGTAAAATACACATAATATAAAATTTACTATCTTTAATCATTTTTAAGTGTATAGTTCACGAGTATTAAATGTATTTATAAGGTTGTGCAAACCTCACTACCATCTATCTCCAGAACTCTTTTCATTTTGTAAAACTGAAACTCTATACCCATTAAACAATGGCTTTTCATTCACTGCTCCTTCTGACCCCTGACAACCACCGTTCTATTTTCTGTCGCTGATTTTGAATACTCTGAGTACCTCATGTAAGTGGAATCATGCAGTATTAGTTTTTTTATGACTGGTTTATTAGTTTGTTGTAGTGTGATCAAGATTCATCCATGTGGTAGCATATGTTAGAATTTCCTTCCTTTTTAAGGCTCTGTGAAGGACAGTTTTGCCACATATAGGATTCTTGGTTGACAGTTTTTTTCTTTTAGCCCTTTGAATATGTTGGCCCACTGCCTTCTGGCCTGCTAAATTTCTGATGAGAAATTTGCTCATAATCTTATTGAGGATCCTTTGTATGCAACGAGTCAATTCTCACTTGCTGCTTTCAAGATTTTCTTTTTGTCTTTGACTTTTGAAAGTTTCATGGTAATCTGTCTCAGTGTGGGTCTCTCGTTCGTTTTATTTGGAGTTCATTGAGTTTCGTGGATGTTTATATTCATATATTTCATCAAATTTGGGAAATTTTCAACCATTATTTCTTCAGCTCTTCTCTCTGGCCCTTCCTTGCTCTCTTTTTCTTCTGGGACACCCATCTGTATGTTGGTCTGTTTGATGATATCCCACAGGTCCCTTAGGTTCACTTTTCTTCAATCTTTTCTTTCCTCAGACTTGATAATTTCCATTGTCCTAGCTTCAAGTTCACTGATTCTTCTGTCTGCTCAGATTTGTGTTGGAATCCCTCTAGTGAATTATTCATTTCAGTTATTGCACTTTTAGGCTCTAGAATTTCTTTTTCATGTCTTTTTAGGTTTTTTACCTCTTGATATTTCCATTTTGTTTATACATTGTTTTCTTGACTTTCTCTACATTTTCATTTAGTTGTTTGAGCATCTTAAAGGCCATCATTTTAATGTCTTTGTCTACTAGATCTGCCATCAGGTCTTTTAAAGGGACTGCTTCTGTTGAAAATCTTTTTTCCTTTGAATGAGCCATACTTTTCTGTTTCTTTGTATGCCTTGTGATTTTTGTTGTTGAATACTGGACATTTAAATCTAATAATGTGATAACTCTGGAAATCAGATTCTGCCCCTTCCCCAGGCTTTGCTGGGTTTTTTTTTTTCTGGTTATTGTAGGCTGTCTCTGTGCCAAGGGCCAGCCTGAGGTGTAAACTTAAGGTCCTCTCAGATCTTTTCTGAGCCTGCACTTTTCCCTGGGCATGTGAAGTCACTTTCTAATTTTTCCTGTATATGCAGTTGCTTTTGAATGGCCTGGTCATTAATGTCTGTCTCCTAAAAGGGGAAAAAGAGAAAAATGATGGGGCAGGGGAAGAGTGTAAGCCTTTTAAATCCCCTGGAAGTCTTCAGCTAGAGGAGGAGGGGCTTGCTACAGTGAAAGGAGCCGCAGCAATAATGGCCGCCCACCTCTTGTCTGCATCTCTGTGATCAGAAGCAGCAATCAGCAATTAGAGCACAAATTCTCCATATTTGGAGGACAGGGTCTTTTTCCCACACTGGCTCCTGCAGGCTTCAGGAACTCATGCATGGCTGGGGGTGAGAGACTGGTGGCTGCTACTGTGCCAAGAGCTGAAATTGACTGAATTTAACTGCAATTTACCATCCAAGCCTTCCTCTGAAAGTTGCAAGACTTCAGTAGACTCCAGAGTTCCAAAATAGTCACATCAGACAGATTCTGCCGGAGCACTTGTTGCCTAGGTGAGGAGACAGATTACTTGCCATCCTCCCAGAATCCTGTCCCCTAGAGATTACAGTTTATGTCCTTGATTTATCAATCTAATGTAAACTTGGTGCTTTTACCCTCTTGAAAGGCAATGCAAGGACCATAGAATGCTTAGTGTCAGTTACCCCTTGTGCTCCCTTTATACTTTTGTTGTTTTTTAGTTTGAGTCTTAAATATTTTAATTCCTGTAAGAAACTGTTATCTTAGACAGTTATCTCATTTGGATTTATTCATATATTTACCCTTTTTGTTGCTGTTCATTCCTTTGTGTATCTCATGAGTTTCTCTCTGGGTTTATTTTTCTTATGCCTGCGAATACCCTTTGATATTTCTTTTACTGTGGCCCTGCTAGTGATGAATTTGAAAATGTTTTTATTTCATGTTCATTCTTGAAGGTTATTTTTACTGGGTATAGAATTCTAGGCTGCAGTTAATTTTTTGTCAGCGCTTCAGAAGTATTTCATTGTGTTTTGGTTTCGTTTTTTTTTTTAGTAGTAGGGTAGCTCTCAGTATAATTGTGATCTGCCTTTTTTCCCCAAGATTATTTTAAATTTTTTCTTTTTCTTTGTTTCAGGTATTTTATTGTGATGTCCCTAGGTATGATTTTTTAAGTTCACTCTGCTTAGGATTCTTAGGGCTTCTTGAACCTGTGGCTTGCCGTCTTTCATTAGTGTTGGAAAGTTCTCAGTCATTACTCAGTTATTGCTTCTGTCTTATTCTCTTTGTCTTTTCTTTCTGGAATTTCAGTTGCATATATGTTCTGTATTTCTGTCTTTTTGCCTCCAGTTTCTGTTTTTCAAATTTTAATATCTCTCAGCTTCGTTCTCAATATTTTATTCTGACTTATTTTTCTCATTTTGCCTGTGTCTATCTGCTGTTAAATCCATCTATTGAGTTCTTAGTTTCAGTGGTGTAGTCTTTTTTAGGTTTTAGAGCTTCCATTTGGTTCTTTTTTATGATTTCTAGTTCTCTGCTAAAATTGCAAATCTTATCTTTTATCTCCTGGAACATTGTAGTATAGTTACTTTTAAATCTGGTAACTGTGTTATTTGGAATGCTTGTGGGTCTGTTTTTATTTAGTATTTCTTCTGTTTTTTGTTCATGTGATATTGTTTCCTCACGTGCCTGGTCATTTTTGATTTTTTCTTTTGAGGAAGATTAGCCCTGAGCTAACATCCACTGCCAGTGCTCCTCTTTTTGCTGAGTAAGGCCAGCCTTGAGCTAACATCCATGCCCATCTGCCTCTATTTTATATGTGGGACGGCTCCTACAGCATGGCTTGACAAGTAGTGCCATGTCTGCACCCGGGATCTGAACAGGCAAACCCTGGGCTGCTGAAGCAGACCCTGTGCACTTAACCGCTGTGCCACTGGGCCAGCTCCTGGTGTTTTATATCAAACTTGCAACTTATAAAATGGTTTATAAAAAAATTTGAGGCCCAGGATTATATCTTCCTATAGAGAGGCGTTATTTATACTAGCACTTGGAATCACGTTAATCCAGTTTCAGATGACTCAGTTGAAATGGTTCAAAGCTGAACTGCAGTCCCCTTGAGGATCTGTTTACTTCAGTCTCATCCTTAACTCCTAGGGTGTAGCCTTTTGGAGTCCCAACCCAACGAAATGGGTATTCACTGTCTGCTATCCTTTCCCTGTCTCTCGGATGTCAGTACTTTGAGTCCAGTGTTCTTTATCCTAATTCCCAGAGCCTATCAGATAGATTACTCAGTTTCCCAGCCTCTTAGTGGTCTCTTCCAGAATTGACAAATACCATTGGGGGGAATGTGACCCCAGTAGCTAGACTTCCCTTCCTAAGCCACAGTCTTTCCTGCATTCTGGCCCTATCTTGTTAGTCTTCTGATTCCTTCAAGCAGATGTTTTTAATGTTTTTTTCAGCTTTTCTAATTGTCCTCAGTGGGAGGGGTCTGAGTTATGTAGTCTTTTACTGGAACAGAAGTAGCTTCTACCTTTCTGTCACTTAGTACAGTACAGTGTCTTTAGTCTTTTGTGATTTCAGTATCCCAGAGATAATTCATCCCAGAGCAATTGTGAATGGCTGAACAACAGTGACTCTGATCCTTCAAAGACCTTAGCTTCTTACTTCCTTGACCTCTTTCCCAGATTTCCTGTTCTCTACCCTGCCTTGGCCACCCATTCCCTTGAGTTACCATTATCTGAAACTCCTCTGTCATCTCAGTTTCAGACTTAGCACTCTTACTGCCTCTTCCTGATCTTTTAGCTTATACCTTGGGACACCTCATTTCCTGTAGTCTTCAACCCCATCATGACTTTCACTTCATTGATCCCACCACCTTTCCCCCTGATCATTCTCATGTCTTTCTTCCATAGTCAGTCATTATAATACATCCTCTACTCCTATCCTATTGTTTTCCTCTTGTTTCATCTACAATTTTAGCTGAACCACAACCTGTGTCTTCCCCAGAAAAGAGAGCATGAGACAAAGCTTATGTACCAATACTTTATTTGAAATTAGAGTGAGAGGGAAAAAAGAAAGTGAGGCAGAGAAGGAGAGAAAACAGATATAAAATGGTATGTTATCAAGCTGGCCACAGCTTCACAAGAACCTTAGCTGGTTGCTCAGTCATGCTGGAAGTCTCTAGAGAATCATGGCACCTCTCAGAACACTCCCAGGGGGCAGGTATGTGGGGAGCACAGCTGAGAAATTTATTTGTTGGCTCCTACTCATCTTCTGTCTCTTAATGGTCATTAATTATTCTGTGCTTTTGCGTTTGTTACTTGGCCTCTCCAGGCAGCTGCTGGAGAAGCAGCTGAATTTGGATATTGGAGCTGCTGTGGCTTCTGCCACAGTGGGCACAATGAAGACCACGAAAGTCCAGCCCTTGCCCTGGGGGAGGTAGAGACAGCTGGTGGTGTTGGGAGAGGAGACACGGGTTGTGGGCTGGGGCTTTATGATCATGTGAAGCTTGCAAGCTTTTGCTAGGCCTGGTGGGGTTGCTCCAGCTGGGAAGTAGAGCAGCAGGCAAGTCTGAGTAGATTTGGAGGAGGTGCATAAATTGCATCTGTTACAGCTTGTTTAATCTAGCCTTTTGCTTATTCTTTGCTTATATCTGTACAGCTGAATGTGGCTGGAGAAACTATGCTGATTAGTCTTACTTTGAAGTCTTGATCACTGAAATCAAGTAGGCCCATTATAGGTTATATTCTGTTTTCCTACTCCAGTTACTCTCCTGGACAGTATTACATATCTCACTTTAAACCTCCAATTCTTCCTTCCCCGTCCTTTCTTTATTTCATGGGAAAAAAATTAAAGCAATTGGAAGAAAACTTCACCAGGCTCCCACTGCCATATCTGCCACCTTCCCACCTCTGTACTTAATCTTCTGCCCTATCGTCTGTAATTGTTTATGCTCCTAGCTAAGGCCAGCTCCTCTGCATGTGCATAGACCTTGTGGCCTTCTAACTACTCAAAGACGTCACTCCAGTAATTCATCTTTATTTGCATCATCAAATTTTTCTTTTCTATTGTATCATTCTCAGCAGCATATAATCAGGCTATTATTTCTCTGTTGTTTAAAAAATTTCTCTTGATAGTTGTCTGTATTCTGTTTTCCATTTCTTTTCTCCTATTCTCTTTTGAACACATTCCATTCAGGCTTTTGCCCCCATCACGTCTCCAAAATTGCTTTTAATGTCACTAGTCACTTCCATGTTGCTAAATCTAATGGTCAACTTGCAGTCCTCACCTTATTTGACCTATTTACCCCAAAAGAACCAGTCGATTACTCTTCTCTGAAACCTGACTAGTCAGGGTTCTCCAGAGAAACAGAACCAATAGGATGTGTATGTGTATTAAAATGATTTATTGTAAGGAACTGGCTCATGTGACTGTGGAGACTGAGGAATTCCAAGATCTGCAGTCAGTAAGTTAGAGATGCAGGAGATAGGATGGTGTAAGTTCTAGTCTGAGTCCAAAGGCCTGAGAACCAGGAGATCCAGTGTCCCAGCTCAAGCTGTCAGGCTGGAGAAGTTCCCTTCTGCTCAGCCTTTTTGTTCAATTCAGGCCTTCAACTGAGTGGTTGAGGGCCACCCGCATTGGAGAGGGCAGTCTACTTTATTCAGTCGACCGATTCAGATGTTACTCATCCAAAAACACCCTCCCAGACACACCCAGAATAATGTTTGACCAATATCTGGGCAGCCTATATTCTGGTCAAGTTGACATACAGAATTGACCATTGCAAACCCTTTCTTCCTTAGAACAAGATGCACTTTTAGTCCCTACAAGATCTAGTCCCTGTCACCGCTGACCTCAGCTCCAAGTACTCTCCCCTTTTCTCCACTCCAGTCACAGGTGTCTAATTGGTGTTTCTTGACCATTGTGAGATGCTCCTGCCTTAGGGTCTCTGCACTCATTTTTCTCCTGCCTGCAGTGCTTTTTCCTTGCTCCTCTGCCTCCACTCTTACCCTTAATCCGTATGGCTCATAGCCTTATTTCTTTCCCTCTGCATTGAAATGTCAACATTCTCAGTGAGGCCATTCCTGGTTATCCTAAAAATTTCAGCTGCGTCTCTGGTGTTTCCTGTTTCCCTTCCTTGATTTATTTTTCCTCATTCACTCTTATCATTCCGACATACTTCCTTATTTATCTTGTTTATCGAATGACTGCTCCAACTAGAAGGTAAGCTCTGTGAGGTGAGGGCTTATTAATCTTGCTGCCTTTTATATCCCCAGTTTCTAGAATAGTGCCTGGTGCAACTAGTGTCTCTTAATAACAAGTTTCTGTTTGTTTAAAGACATGGACACAGGCTTTCTGGGAAATTTATAAAAGATAGGTTTCTAGCTGGAATTCTCAGCAGTGTATATCTTCATTAGCCTATAGATGCCTTTTATATATGTCTTTTATAGATATGCCTTTTATAGTCTAACTGTGGATGAGCTGATGTAATTCTGAAGGCACCTTGCCAGTCTTCTCACCTCCTTTCCTTCCACCTCCGTGTATGTGTGTGTCTGTAAGAACCAGCAGTGTGCTGAAGAGCTTTATAAACATGATCTTATTTAATCCTCATAACAATCCTACAACACAAGTAATATCATCTCTGTTTTACAGACGATGAAACTGAGATTTAGAGAGCTTAAACAGCTTGCCTAAGGTCTCAGTTGGTATGTGACAGAACCCAACTTGGGGTAACTTGATCTAGATCCTATATTCTTGACTATTACTACATTATATGCCACCTCCTAGATATAGAGATGCCGTCTTGTTTTGCTACATTATATGCCACCTCCTAGATAGAGAGATGCCGTCTTGTTTTGTGTCATGCAGGAACTTAGGCCTCTTGGGCAGGCTATTTAATCCTTTTCAGCCTTAATAGTGTTAAATATTTGAAGTGTCTGCTTGGCATATACGCAATATAAAGCAACCACTGAAAGTTAGGAATCCTCTCTAAGACCATTGCAAAAATAACGAAACCTCGAGCCTTTCTCAGCTTTAGCCTTCCCAGATCTTCCTAGGGTCAGTCCTCCTGGTAGGTTCGTGGATCTGAAGTACATACCTTGTCCAGAAGATTAGAAGGGTAGTTGGTGCCTGTCATCACGAAGGATCTTGCCCTTTCTGGTTCTAGTTATCAGTCAGCGCCCCCCTTCCCTGCAGTCGGTAGTATTCCGTGAGGAATTACAGGAGTCCCTTTCTCCCTCGTAGGAAAGTGTAACAAACCACTCATATTCCATGGCTTAAAATAACAGCTATTATTTTATGCTTCTTGCCCAGCTGGATAGCTGTTCTGCTGTTGGGCTTGATCTGTCTCCTGTGGTTGCTGTCTGGGGGTAGCTGGGATTGGTGTTATCTGGTGGCTTCACTGAGATGCTGGGACAGCTGGACCTATTTTCTTTTCCATGTTTCCAGGCCTCTCCTTTTTCCAGTGGGAGAGTTCTCCAGTGGCTTAGTCGAATTTTTTACTTAGCGGCTCAGAGCTCCCAAAAACAAGCATTCCGAGAAGGAGGAAGCAGAAATTGCTAGTCCTTCTAAAGTGTAGGCCCCCAGTCCTGGCACATTATCACATCTGCCTCATTTCCTTGGTTAACATGAGTTGTAGACCAGCCCAGATTTGTTGTGAATTGACAACACAGGGCGTGGGAGTAGGTTCGTCGGTAGTAGACTAGTCCAGACTACTTTTGAGAGTGAACAGGGGCCTATTAAAAATTATGCCAGGTTGACAGATAGAAACTGGAACTGTTCAGGGTACTCATTCTTGTGCCCTGGAGGAAGCAAGAGACAGATATTACCTTGAAGCTTTCCTTGTGTTTCTCCTAGTGTGAAAACATGACTGTGTTAAGTATGGTTCTCACGTTTTAAATTGAACATGAGTTCTAAACACAACCCAACCACTTTATTTGGGTGCTCCGTGACTACAGAAGGAGTTACTTATTTTAACAGTGGAGGGGAAAACTGGCTTTGAGTTTACTGAGATCGTTTTATTTGTTGGTCTCCACTGAGGAACTTTACTGAGTATTTTTCAAGGTTGACTTTGATCAGGTACTGTTTTCACCCTACGTGATAACTGGTAACCTAATCCTCTCATAAGGGATAGCTCCATTCTGCAGGTAATCAAATGATCTCAAATCTCTCTCAGCTCTACAATTCTCTTCTAATTTTATAGAAAGTTGTTACAGGTACCCAAAGGACAGTTGAGGAGTTGTTCAGATGGGATAGGACAGGTGGGATCCAGAAAGCTTTCTGGGGTAAAGTTCTTTTCACTCTTTATTTGAAGGAAAGTTAATTTGCAATCCAAAATGGAATTTGTTCTCAGTAGAATATTAAATCTTGAAAAATTGACTGTAAAAGAAAATTCTAAAATTAAAAATCTTGCTTTTCTGTGTAATAGAAGGTAGATTTCTGAGGCGTGACCTTTAAGATCTCATTTCACTGTGAGGTGCTTCCAGAATGTCTCGTGCCTGCATGCTTGTGCACCTGCACATGAGCGTGCTTCAGGAGGGTAGGATGAGGGTCCATTTCGTCTTTCCTGAAGTTGCTCAGTGGAGGACAGGATGTCGTTCCTATGGAATGCTTGCCTGAGGCAGTTCTGTATCTTGCCCCTGTTGGTGAGGGGAGGTGCCAGTGAAAATTCTCGGCTTGAATGCGGTGTAATAGCCTCTTATTAATCTTGACTACAGTATAAAAAAAAAAAAGAAACAATCCTCTCCAAATCAAGTTTCTGCAGATTTGAATAGCTGTGAGATCTTGTTTAGGCTGAACAAGTTGCTAATGTGACTGTAGTCAGATGAAGCTCTGTGCTTTCTGCCGTCTAGGGGCAGAAGGCTCCCACTAACTGATTTCAGGTAGTGTATACCAAATAAATAGTCTCTATGTTTAGACATTTTCCCCACAGCATGATTTATATTCCATTTTTAATGATGCAGCAGCTCTCATACTAGTTACATTTTTAATAAGGGAGGCTAGCTTCATGTATTGCTGTTTTGTAGGTTGGTAAATCAGATGGCTAGTGAACTTTCTTTGTGTTTGCTTGACAACCTCATATATATCGAAATTCAGGGAAAACGTTAGCTGGTTTGTTTAAATAATCACATAGGGAGAAGATTACCATTTATTGAGCACCTTTCGTATGTGCTCATGTATAGCAGTCTTGTGAAGAACAGCATTGGCATTTTGCACGTGAGGGAACTAAGACTGAATTGCTTAATGTTAGATGTGATATAGCTAGTAATTGTCAAAGCTGGTAGTTGATCTCAGGTTTGTTTGGCTTTAAAATTCTCTTGGTTCCCCCCACACCTGTTTTGGTCACTTACACAAAGATCCATACTGTATCTTCCATCTATACTTTATCTTCCACTAAATACATAGATCCACCCTCCCTGGAAAACTGTTACATCTGGCCGTACTGCCTTCATATTTTTCATATGCCTGTTTGTTACATTGTTGTAAACATATTGAACATTTTGGGTTTTTTAACCTGGGACCTCTGAACCCTCTGAAGTTGTGTGCAAAATGTCGTATGTGCACTTTTTGTGAAAAATGTCAGGATCCATAGTTTTCATAAAATTCTCAGTGGTTTCTTACTCAAAATAAAAAACTAACTTCAGGAACCAGTTTTTTGCCATTAATATTTTTCCAACACTATTATTAAATGAATTAATATACATAAAATGCTTAGAACACTCCCTGACAATATGTAAGTTCACTGTTAGTATTGTTATGACATTAATGGTTTTGTTTAAAACTTTTTAATAATTGGATAATACTCCATGGAATAGAGTATTACAAGACCTACCAAGTCCTTATCGTTGGCAATATTTGGGCTTAAAATATGTTTTATAAGCAGTTTGAGATGTATGTCCATCTGTTTATAACGCTTGCCTATATTTTGGATTATTTCCATGGATTCCCAAAAGTGAAATCACTGGGTCAAATGTATGAACGTCTTGAAGATCTTTAGACATATTGCCAGATTGCTTTCCAGAAGGCATATACCAGTGTACGCCAGCAGTATATTGCGGTCTGTTTTGCTATATACTCTTGCTTGCACTAGACAAATAGATAAATTTAATAAGCAAAAGATTCCTTGTTTAATAAGTTTTTTTCCAGTTTCCAGAGAGGTGGAACATTTTCTGTGTACTCTTGTGTAAATTGTCTGTATGACCTTTTCCCACTGAGTAGGGTTTTTATGATTTTCTTATCAGTTTGAGGTATTAACACTTAGTAATCTGTTGCAAATATGTATTCTCAGATTGCTTGCCTTTCAAATATTTAGTTTCAGTTTTTTTTAGTCAAATATGTGGTTTCTTTTGCCTATGCTTCTATTGTTTCTAATTTCTAAATCCTTCTTCCCTGTCCCATTTCTCCTAGTTTTTCTCATGCAAACTTTTAAATTTTCCTCCATATATATTTCTAAAACCTCCTGATATAAAAAATACTGAAGCAATATGTATTTATTAGAATATATATAGATATACAGAAAAGAGCTGAAGGCAGCTATATTTCTTCATAACGATTATGCAGAGTATTTGTGTGGATTTAACCATAATTTGCCCTGTTGATGGACATTTTCTTTTCTTTTTTTTTTTAAAGATATTATGTTTCCTTCTTCTCCCCAAAGCCCCCCGGTACATAGTTGTATGTGTTTTTAGTTGTGGGTCCTTCTAGTTGTGACAAATGGGATGCCGCCTCAGCATGGCCTGATGAGGGGTGCTAGGTCTGCACCCAGGATCCGATCCTGTGAAATCCTAGGCCACCGAAGTGAGCCTGCAAACTTAACCACTCAGCCACAGGGCCAGCCTCGATGGTCCTTTTCTTGTTTCTAATATTCTCTGTTACAACTAATTCTGGATGATCATCTTTCTACATATAATCTCTGCTCATATGGGTTAACTTTTTTGTAGAATAGATTCCTAGAAGTGGAACAGTGGATCAAAATTTATATGTAAACTATCAAATTGCCTTCTGCAAAGGCTGTTTTTTATTTCCTGCTGATTTTGAAAGTGTCCTTATTTTAAGTGTCAATCCTTTTAACTAATGAACTTAGCCATCTATTCATATGTTTATGGACAATTTGTTTTTTCTTCCTGCTTAGTACCTGTTTGTGACCTTTGTCCATTTTACTTTCTTATTGATTTATAAGAACTCTTTGTATATTGAAGGAACTAGCCCTTTGATATAAGTTGTAAATGTTTTTTATAGTTTTTCTTTTCAAAAGTTTTAAATTTTATGAAGACAGATTTATCATTTATTTATGATTTCTGGGCTTGTTAATCTTTAGTTTTTGTCGGACTACAAGGAAAAAGATGGTTTTAAAAAAAGTATTTGTGGGGCCGGCCCGGTGGCGCAGTGGTTAAGTTTGCACGTTCTGCTTCTTGGCAGCCTGGAGTTTGCCGGTTTGGATGGCGGGTGTGGACATGGCACCACTTGGCATGTCATGCTGTGGTAGGTGTCCCACGTATAAGGTAGAGGAAGATGGGCATGGGTGTTAGCTCAGGGCCAGGCTTCCTCAGCAAGGAGGAGGAGTGGCAGTAGTTAGCTCAGGGCTAATCTTCCTCAAAAAAAAAAAAAAAAAAAAAAGTATTTGCCCTTCTTTGTGCTGTTAGAAGTTTTACAATTTAGGAAAAAGTTATTTGAATGAAGGAAGAGTGCCCTTAAATTCCTATGAAGGAGCATTTCTTTATTTTCTCTAGTTGCAGTGTATCTAAATTTAGTTTTTTGTAGTTCTTAATAGTGTTTAAACACTATAAATACATAGCCAAATTTAAAATAATTGTCTTCATAATTTGGATTATGTACTTCTTTTAATTCAAATGTCAGTACGTAAAAATGTTGGTTTAGAAAACAAATAAAAACATTTAATTTTCTCCAGATTACAGTTTTAAAATGTAGAATGGGTTTCCACCTTGTGTTCGAGCAAATTTGACAAATTTGCTGCATCAGAAAGAGCTGTGTACCAGTCCTGGGAATAGCACACATACAAATAGCCCAAGGTCATATTCACTCTGATGCAGAGGTTGTTGCTGAAGCCTTATTACCAGTTGTTTTTAGAAACACTGGGTGGGGGTGGGCTTAAGGAGAAAGAGTCTAATAGATCGCTATTTGGGACTTGTAGGGAATGGAGAGATGGATTTTAATGGGAGGGGTACTAGACATTATCCCTACCTTTATAGTATTGCTTTCTATCCAGGTTTTAAATCTGATTCTCTTGGGATCCTTTTCTTGATTTGTACAGCTGCCACTGTACTGCTCATGACTGTATCCATGGGAACAGAAGTGGGATGACATGAGTTTATAACTTGTTGCTAAGCAGATCTAGCTCGGAATGTAATAAAATTTTCTCATTAAAAAGTGTTTGGATGTTTTACCTTCTGTGGGGGAAGGTAACTAAATAGAGTAGTTTGGAATTACAGTTGTGAAATTTTATAAACCCTTTATAATGGAAAGGACTGGTCGTGTTTTTGATTAATTGAATGTTTGAAATTGAAGAGAATTAGTTGAGATAACTGATTGTGTGCTGTAAACCTGGCCTCTTAGGCTTAAAAGGTCAATATTCACATGTGTGTGGAGTAGGCGTGAACACTGATCCATCCTGGAGTATATGTCAGATTCTAGAATGACCACAGGTATTTTAGGCAGTCCTCTGCCTCTGAAAGACTTGGGGGAATAACCAAGGAAGCCTCATGGAGATTTGAGTTACCTCTCTTATTTTGGTTGAAATTTTAAGTTTTTGAATTAAAAATTTTTAATAGGTAATGTGTCAATGGTGTAAAACAATTGAACTTTTAAAAGATATATAGTGAAATGTAATTGGTCCCTTACCTGTGTCCTCCAAGTCACACAGTTTCCCAGAGGCTACCATACTTAATAACTCATTGTCTGATTATAATTTAAAGAATTGAGTAGTTATTTAATAATAGTTAACGTTTACGCATTTCTCTGTGGCAGCCACTGCGATCAGTGCATTACAGGACAATCTTAGGAAGCAGTTACTATTAATTACATTTTACTGATAAGGAAGCCAAGGCTTAGAGAAGTTAAATCACTTGTATAAGGTTTAATATTTCTTGCCCACTAGGTTGTATGCTCCAAGAAACAGGGAGCTTGTTTTAGTTCTGCTTTATCCCCCTGGATCTAGCATAGTTCCTATGGGGTTTGGGTACGGTGTCAAGTGTAGTATGAAGGCTGGTCTTACAAAGATAGTTGTATCCTCATTTATTAGCTTTGAACTTGTGTAGCTGTGACCCTTGAATCATACAAAATAAAATTTTGGAGCTGGGTAGGATTATTGAGATTATTTGGCAAGAGGAAAATGAAGGACAGTTCAATTCCATAGATAATTGTTGAATTATTTTCTTCGTTTGTTAAGTGAGGATAATATTTATCTCACGGGGTTGATATGAAGATTGAGATAATCTTAATAAAGTCTTGGGCTGATGATTTGATGGTAATACTAGTGGTTAAACTTGCTGAGCACTTAGTGTGTGCTGGCATAGTGTGGGCAAAAAAGATTCGGAGACATTGCAGGAGGGATTGGAGTATGGGAGAACGGAGTCAGGAGGGTCAGTTTAAAGATTTTATTGTATTTTAAACTTGATAGTGAAGGCTGAACTAAGCATTAGAAATAGAGAGGATATGTACAAACCATATAGGGCTGGCAGAAAGGAAGGGAGGCAAAAAGGTTGAATTTTGATGCCTTGAGTAATGGGATACTATAAACAGTAGAGCAGCCTGGAGATGTTGCTAATGTTTTGGAAACTGAAAAAATAGGTTAATGTAAAGTAGTTACCTTGGCAAAACTGAGGCTGAAAGCAGAGAGAGGTAGTGATGCCAGTAGGAAGCAAGCGGATTGCTGCTGCAGAACCTCAGAAAGGCCTGGGAAGTGGAAGTACCAGGTATCTCTAAAGGCTCTGGTGTGGTGCCGATGGGGCTGAATTGCAGGGCTGATGGAAAGTTTATAGGAAGTCCTTAGAGCTCTAGATTCTGGCTTCACTCCAGCAGCCCAGCAACTGCCCCTTCTCTGTCCTGGCAGAGGACAAGTTTACTCTGAGAAGATTTTGAACCAGAGACCCTAGATTTGAGGCGGGGGAGGATAGGTGACACTGGACCCGGGAGGGTGAGAAGGTGCCTAGATTAAGTGAAAGTTTGCATATTGAATGGTGAGAACCTCAGAACATTGCAGAATTTTTGCAGCCTGACTTATACACTCTAGGCAGCAGAATAGAAGATTCTTCTTTGGGAGAAAACTGGCCTAGGTGTAAAGGGCTACAGCCTCTGACAGTTGTCACCCTGTATTCTAATTATTGTTGCATTACTGATGCCTTAAAACAACAGCGGTTAGTTTATTCTCTCTCACAGTTTCTGGTGGTCAGAATTTAGGAAGGGCTCAGTTGGGCAGTTCTGGCTTGGGTTTCTCTTTAGGTTGTGGTTACATGGTAGCTGGAGCTGGAACAGGAGAAGTGCTGAAGCATCTTGGGCTGGCCAAACATCTTTCTTCATGTGGTCTTTCAGCATGGGCAGATACCAAGAGAACCAAGTGTAAGTTGTATTGCCTTTTACGACAGCCTCAGGAGTCACACAGCATCATTTCTGCCATTGTTACAAGTCTATTCAGCTTCAAGGGGAAGCAATGTAGATTCTATCTAGATAAAAGTTGAATCAAAGTCAGATTGTAAGAGCATGTAGGATGATGATGTGGCCATCTTTGAAAATTTACCACAGTTTACCCTTTGATTATAATACGTTCCTACTACGTGCAAATTATATTCATAGCCTCCCCCAGCACCCCCAGTCTCATCCCATTATGGCATTAGCTCTAAGTTGAAGATCTCGTCATCTAAATTAGGCCCAGTTGTGACCAGGTGAGGCTTCTGAACACATGTGAACTCAAGAGACAAGTAATCTCCCACTCCCTCCACTTTAAAGTTGTGGGTCAGGCTTAAGATAATTGCTATTGACGCATCTGTTCAGAAAAGGAGAAAACAGGCACAACAGTCATTGGTCCATAGCTTTTATGAAATCTAGCCAGGCATGAGTTGCCAGTTCCTTGATTAGGACTCAGTTCTCTTGCCTGGGAATGAGTCTCCGAGGCTCTTGGCTCCACTCTCTGAGAATTCTGTTTTGCCTTCTGAGTTACCCTTTTCCATAAGTAATGGCTGTTTTTTTAAAAAAATTATGTTAAAATACACACAGCAAAATGTACCGTCCTAACTGTTTTTAAGTGTACAGTTCCGTGGTGTTAAATACATCCACAATGTTTTGTAACCATCACCAAAAATCCACCTCAGGAACTGTGTTCATCTTGTAAAACTGAAATTCTATGTCCATTAAACACTAACTCCCCATTCCTCCTGTCCCCCCTACTCCTGACACTCCCATTCTGCTTTCTGTCTCTATGATTTTTGACTACCCTAAGTACCTCACCTAAGTGAGTGAGTGCTTGTGTTTTTGTGACTGGCTTATTTCACTTAGCCTAATGTCCTCAAGTTTTGTCCATGTTTTAGGCTATGTCAGAATCTCCTTCCTTTTTAAGGCTGAATAATATTCCATTGTATGGATATACCACATTTTGCTTATCTCTTCTTCCATAGATGGACACTTGGATTGCTTCCATATTTTAGCTGTTGTGAATAATGCTGCTATGAAGCTATGAACATAGGTGTTCAAATATCTCTTCAAGGGCTGGCCTGGTGGCGCAGTGGTTAAGTGCGCACGTTCCGCTTCTTGGCTGCCTGGGGTTCTCCAATTCGGATCCAGAGTGCGGACATGGCACTGCTTGGCACACCATGCTGTGGTAGGTGTCCGACGTATAAAGTAGAGGAAGATGGGCGTGGATGTTAGCTCAGGGCCAGTCTTCCTCAACAAAAAGAGGAGGATTGGCAGTAGTTAGCTTGGGCCAACCTTCCTCAAAAAAAAAAAATAAAAAAAAAATAAAATCTCTTCAAGACCCTGCTTTCAGTTCTTTTTTGTACATACCCATAAATGGAATTGCTGGATCATATGGTAATTCTATTTAAAAACTTTTAAGGAATCACCATACTGTTTTCCAAGTGGCTGTACCATTTTGCATTCCCATCAACACTGCATAGGGGTTCCAGTTTCTCCACATCCTTGTCAGCACTGGTTATTTTCTGTTTTTTTTTTTTTTTTAGTAGCCATTCTAATGGATGTGGGGAAATATCTCATTGTAGTTTTGATTTGCATTTCCCTAATGACTAGTTATATTGAACATCTTTTCATGTACTACTTAACCATTTGTGTATCTTCTTTGGAGAAATATCTGTTGAAGGCCTTTGCCATTTTTGAATTGAGTTTTTTTTTTGGTTATTGAGTTTTAGGAGTTCTCTTTATATTTGGGATATTAATCCCTTATTAGATCTGTGTTTGCAAGTATTTTCTCTAAGAAATGGCTGCTTTTTATAGCTGTATAGTTTTCTCCCCTGCTTTATGCTTATAATATTTTGGGAGGAACAAAGGCCTTCGTTTTGTACTGTCTTCAGTCCATACTGGTACAGTTCTTTAAAAAATTTTGTAAGCTCCCTGTGTGCCAATTTATAATCTCCATTAGACAAAAGCCACTCTTAGAAATCTCTTTGTGATAAGTCCTTCATTTCCTTGGACTCTTTGGGGGTTGTCAATGGGACAACCACTCCTAACAGTCTTAGAAGCTCTATTGTTTAATGGAGAAAAGATCCTTAGAGGTAGCCCTTAAGATCTTTTGAAGGCTCCAGGTCTATTTGAAACACCAATTTGGAACCTTCTTGGATCTTGTGAGGTTTTTGGGTTTTTTTGGGTTTTTTTTTTTGAGGAAGACTGGCCCTGAGCTAACATCTGTGCCCATCTTCCTCTACTTTATATGTGGGACGCCTACCACGGCATGGCTTCTGCCAAGCGGTGCCGTGTCCGCACCTGGGATCCAAACCGGCGAACCCTGGGCCGCCAAAGCGGAATGTGCGACCTTAACCGCTGTGCCACCCAGTTGGCCCCTTGTGAGGTTTTAAAAATGTTTTTTAAATAATAACCTGGATTTGATCTTTCTCCCTTTAGCCATTTATTTTGAAAATCATTTTGCCTTCAGGAGAGGCTGGGGATGAGAAATAGTTTTATTTTTGAATCTAGCAAGTCCTGACTCCTTTATTTTTAACAGTTTGTTTTCCCCAGCTCATTTCTCTCTTCTCTCATTTTTATCATAGGCAGTGTGAAGAAGCTGGGTGGCACTTTCAGTATTCTCCTTGAAAATTTCCTTAGATAGATCATTGAGTTTGTTAGATAGATACAACTCTTGTGTTCCATGTTACTGTAGGCCACATTTTCCACCACTACGTAACAAGGGTCCTCTTTTCTCCAATGTACAATAATGTTTTTCTTACCTTCCGCTAAGCCTTCACTAATAGTCTCTTTGTTGAGGTCCTTCAGGCTGTCGCTAACAGCCTCCTCAAGGCCTTCTAGTTGCCACCTGCCACCCCATCCCAAAGCCAGTGCTACATGTTCTAGGTTTTTGTTGCATCATCATCTCACTTCCAGGTGCCAAAATTTGTTTCCCTTACTCCTCCTGCCTAAAAAATGACCCTCCCAAATTACATGACTTAAAATAATTTCATGGTTTTTTTGGGTCAGGAATTTAGGGGGAGGCTTGGCTGGGCGATTCTGGCTCAGGTCACTTCTGTGGTTACAGTCAGTTGGTAGAGCGGGAAGAGTAGTGGGCACAGGGAGGTGAAGCAGTGTGGGCAGCTGGGGATGGCTGGGCTTCTTTTTCTCTCCATATGGTCTCAGGGCCTTTTCCTGCCGTCTCCGTGTGTGGACTAGTTTGTGCTGCTTCTTCAGAGCACTCAGATTGCTCACATGGGTGCTCATGGTCCAAAGTTACATTTCCCAAGAGAACCAGGCAGAATGTTTCATCTCTTTATGACTTAGTCTTAGAAGTCATATCACATCATTTCTGCTGTAGTCACAAATTTGCTCAAGTTCAAGGGGGAGGGAACATAGACCTCATCTCTTGAAGGCAAGAGTTCCAGTTGGTCGCACTGTAAGAAGATCAGGTGAGATGGGAGATAATGTGGTCACCTTTAGAAAATACCATCTACCATAGCTCTTAGTGAAACAGTTAGATCCCTGTCTGATCACCCTGCAGGCAAGCCTTGCTACTTAATAAGCCCCATCTATGCACATGAAGTTGCAACCTATTTTTTCGTTGGTACTTCTTTCTTAACTATGACCGAACAGTCAAGGACCTTCATAAACGTGAAGAAAGCCTCTAACACAGACAGATAAAAAGAAACTGAATGAACAAACAGGAAATGTAACTTGCAGAAGAAAAGTTCAAACTTCAAAACCAACGTCCTAACTAAAAGATGTTAAATTCATGACATAAAAATAGGATGGTATAAAATAGTGAACCATTCAGACAACAAGAAAGAGCTCTTGGAAGATAGGTTAGCAGGGAAAATTTTCAATAGGAAACTGAGGAAATCTTCCAGAAAGTAGTAGGCAAAGACAGATGAAAAAGAGAATGGACAGTGCCTGAGCCTTGTTTGGATCCTTGATTGAAAAATATTGTTTGAGGTGGCAGAGGGAAGTGTGGAAATGTGAATATGGACTGTGTATTAAGTGATAATGAATTAATGTTAATTGATAATGGCACTGTGGTTATGTAGGAGAATGTCCTTATTCCTAGGAGATGCATACTGAAGGAGTTAAGTATTATGATGTCTGTATTTTTCAGATGGTTGTGTGTATGTGTGTGTAGAGAGAGGAGAGAGAGGGCATGCACAAGAGAAAGAGAATTAAAGCAATTATGTATAATGTTAATAATTGATGAGTACACACACAAAACAGAAAGGAATATATCAAAGTTAAAGGACAGTTCAGGAGACCCAGCATCTGAATTACTAGTTGTTCTAGAGAGAAGGAAAAAAGAAAATTGAAAACTATTAAATTAATACTTAAAAATTTTCCAGGACTGAGGGTCATAAATCTCCAGATTGAACAAATACACAGAGTGCCCAGCACAATGAATAAAAGAAAAAATGAATCGGTATATCACAATGAGATTTTGGAACTCTGAGAATTGAGAAGATGTCAAAATTGTCCAGAGGGAACAAATCAAGTTACAACAATGAATTGAGAATCTGCATGACACTGTAATCTGGGTCACAGTGGAGTAATGCCCCCAGGTTCTAGGAGAATTACTTCCAATCTAGATTCTTTGCCAAACTCTATGGTTAAGTGTGAAAACAAAGACATGTTTTAGACATGTAAGGCTTTTTTAATTTAAGGGGAGAGGGGCTTATTCCCCCACCCCCCTCAAATATTACCTTTTTGGGGACCATTTGAGAATAAGTTGCAGACATGATACTGTATTTTTGCTCCCTGAAGGATTTTTCCCCAAATGACGGCTTTATTGAAATATAATTTATACAGTTTGCCCATTTAAAATGTACAGTTTAGTGATTTTTAGTATAGAGAGTTCTGCATCCATCACCACATCTGTTTTGGACCACTGTCATCAATCCTGAAAGAAACTCCATACCCACTAGCAGTCATACCCATCTCCTCCAACACCCAGCCTTAGGCAACCACCAGTCTACTTTCTGTCTCTAGATTTGCCTATTCTGGACATTTCATATAATGGGATTGTATCATATATGATCCTTTGTTACTGGCTTCTTTCACTTAGCACAGTACTTTTAAGCTTCATCCATGTTACAGCATGTGTAAGTCCTTCATTCCTTTTTATTGGTGAATAATATTCCAGTGTATGGATATACCACATTTAACCACTCATCAGTTGATGGACATTTGTGTTGTTTCTACTTTTTAGTTATTATGAAGAAGGCTGCTGTGAACATTTGTGTACAAATTTTTATATGAAAATATATTTTCCTTTCTCTTGGAAATACTGAGGAGTGGAAGTGCTGGGTCGTATGTTAACTCTGTACTTAACCTTTGAAGGACTGCCAAACTGTTTTCCAAAGTGGCTGCCCCGTTCGTTTTACCTTCCCACCAGCAGTGTCTGAGGGTTCCAGTTGTTCCACATCTTTGTCAACACTTGCTGTTGCCTGTCTTTTTCATTGTTGCCATCCTAGTGGTGTGTAGTGATATCTCATTGTGATTTTGATTGCATTTCCCTGTTGGTTGATGATGTTGATTATCTTTTCATATGATTATGTAGAGAAATGTCTTTTTAGATCCTTTTCCGTTTTTAATTGAGATTTGTGTTTTTATTATTGAGTTGTGGGCTCCATTATCTTTTTAATATGGCACTGTATGTTTCCTATAGGTAAGAGCATTCTCCTTTATAATGTGGTTTAACTATCAAAATCAGGAAATTGGAACATTGATCCAGTAATACCTCTAATCCAAAAACCCGTTTAAATTTTGTCATTTGTCCCAGTATGTTCTTTAAAGGTCTAGTATCCAATCCTGGATTATGTGTTGTCATGTCTCTGTAGTTTCCTTCTATGTGGAATTGTTTCTTGGTCCTTCTTTGACTCTCATGACCTTGATATTTTTGAAGAGTACAGTTAGTTACTTTATAGAATGTGCAATATATTGAGTTTGTCTTATGTTTTCTCATGATTAGATTCAAGTTTTGAATTTTGAGCAGGGATACCACAGAAGAGATACCATGCTCATCTTAGTGCATCATAGCAGAGATACATGATAGAGGTTTGTCCTATTACTGGTCATGCTAACCATTATCTCTTGATTTTAAGTTGGTATCTGCCAAGATTCTCTACTGTAAAATTATCTAAGAAGTATTTTTTCACTTATTAATGTGCAGTAACTATTTTGTGAGGAAGTAGTTTGTGGCTTCTAATTCTCTGCCATTTATTTATTCATTTATTTATATCACTGTGGACTCATGGTTTTGTTTTGTTTTGTTTTGTTTTTTTTGGTGAGGAAGATGGGCTGTGAGCTAATATCTGTGCCAGTCCTCCTCTATTTTGTATGTAGGTCACTCCCACAGCGTGGCTTGATGAGTGGTGTAGGTCTGCACCTGGGATCCGAATCCACAAACCTGGGCCGCCAAAGTGGAGTGCACCAAACTTAACCACTGTGCCACTCGACTGGCCCCGTCATGGTTTCCATTTCATTCAGACGGCTATAATTCTGAACTGTCATTCTTTATTTGATGCTGAGATTATTTTAGATTTGACCAGTGGGAGCCCCTTCAAGCTGGCTCCTGTGTCCTTTTCACAAATCTCCATCATTCATTCTTTGAGCACTTGTTTGCTTGCTGGTATATGAAAATATTCCAAGTTCATCTTGTATTTTCCCTGCCCTGTGCTGGAGTCAGCTGTTTCTTTAAGGAGCCCTGTTCCTTTTAGTAAAGGAATAGTATTATAGAAACCAAAATCTGGGCACTAGATGTGTTCATTGCTGCTAGAGTATCATTGCTTCTAGGCCTCTCAGTGGACAGAACTGGGAAATAGATCTATGTGTATTCATACACATGTCTGTTAAATTTCTATACCTATACATTGATATATGTTAGAAACCATAAATTCATACCACTGCCACCATTTTTGACCTAGCACCACAGGGTTCATTTTGGCCGCCTTCCTTTTCTTTTTTGTAACTCCTTTCTTTGACAGTGAGAGTCCTCGTTCTCATTATCCTCAATATATTTACCCATTTGCTTAATGTCTCTGAAAGCTTGGCTCAGACAAGGGATCCAGGAAGTGGGGAATTCAACAAGGGGGTAAGGTGAAGAGAATTTCTATAGTGATGGTCAAGAGAAATCTTGGGATAATAGCTGTGCAGGCATCAACTGACCAGCCCAGAATGGTGAGTGGAGATAGGGCTCCAAAGGGATGTCTTCAAGAAAGAAACAACTGATAGATAACCTGGTGTGTTGAGATTTACATTTCTGGGGGAATTTTGGGGGGTGAGTTAGCAGGAAGTATTCAGAAAACCAACCAAGTGAAAAAAGATAATAATTAATTCCAGATAAAACAAATTGTACAAAAGTGGACCTCTAATAATAGTATGCAACATGATTCAACTATGAATGGTATTTACACAGTCACAAACAATAAAAGTTGATTTAATCAAAGCATGTTAAGCATATTGTGGGGTAATTGGAGAAAGGGAGAGGTTGTTTGTGTAAGAAAGCCAAATCTTCTTCTTCTGTATAAGGTAGTGAATAGATAGTATTGAAACTAGGGGAAAAAATCAATAGCAGTGTAAGTGTGTTTTCTAGAAATACTTGAGACAGTTAGTACAGTTGAAAATGATTCCACTCTGCAGAGTGATGTGAGAGAGAGCCATAACCCTGAACTTTAGGGGACGATTTAGGGAATGAGCTGAGAAAAAAATAGGCAAGGGCCTTAGGAAGTGAGTGGCTAGTGTGGTATCACTGGTGGGTACTTGTAATGCTCTTTTCCACCAGCATGTTTTGAACATTCTGTCTTTGTGGGGAGTTTCCCACCTTATTAGCCTAAAGTAGAAGCTATTAATATGCTTTCCCACCCTTCCTTGTAGTTAGGCATAGACATGTGGCTTTTGCTCCATGAACCAGAACAGAACTGAGATTGGGAAGCAAGTGATGTGAAGTAGGGAAGGATATCCAGTTTTCAGGGGCAGCAGGGTCTAGTGGTGGTGTCCCAGTGTCCTTGTTGTGTGCCGCTGTTAGAACTCCACTGAAATACTTCTGTGGGATAATTTTGGTGTTGTATTCCTTTGCAGCCCCGAAGCCTGATTGTCCAAGTCGCCTAGAGATTATGTGAGCCACTTAGTTGTTTCCACTAGCTAGAATGGGTTCTGTTTAAGGTAAAAAAAAAATCTGACTGGTGAAGAAATTGGCACTAGGAGTAGTGGTCTGGGATCCAAATTGGAAAGGAAGAAGTGAAACTGTCACTATTTGCAGATGACATGATTTTATATATAGACAACCCTAAAGAATCCATCAAAAAACTTGTAGAAATAATAAATGAATATGGTAAAGTTGCAGGATAGAATCAGCATATAAAAATCATTTGTGTATTTACAAGCCACTTATCCGACAAAGGGTTAATCTCCATAATATACAAAGAATCACACGGCTTAACAACAAAAAAACAAACAACCCGATCAAAAAATGGGCAGAGGACATGAACAGACATTTCTCAAAAGAAGATATGAATATGGCCAATAGACACATGAAAAGATGTTCATCATCGCTAATCATCAGGGAAATGCAAATCAAAACTACACTAAGATATCACCTTACACCCGTTAGATTGGCAAAAACATCCAAAACCAGGAGCGACAAATGTTGGAGAGGTTGTGGAGAAAAAGGAACCCTCATACACTGTTGGTGGGAATGCAAACTGGTACAGCCACTATGGAAAACAGTATGGAGATTTCTCAAAAAGTTAAAAATAGAAATACCCTATGACCCAGCCATCCCATTACTGGGTATCTATCCTAAGAACCTGAAATCAGAAATCCCAAGAGTCCCTTGCACCCCTATGTTCATCGCAGCATTATTTACAATAGCCAAGACGTGGAACCAGCCTACATGCCCAGAAACTGATGATTGGATAAAGAAGATGTGGTATATATACACAATGGAATACTACTCAGCCATAAAAAAGGACAAAATTGGCCCATTCACAGCAACGTGGATGGACCTCGAGGGTATTATGTTAAGTGAAATAAGCCAGAGAAAGACGAACTCTAGGTGGAAGTTAATATATTGACAAGGAGATCTGATCGGTGGTTACCAGGGAAAAGGGGGGGTGGGGGGAGGGCACAAAGGGGGAAGTGGTGTACCCACAACATGACTAACAATAATGTACAACTGAAATCTCACAAGGTTGTAATCTATCATAACATTAATAAAAAAAAAATCATTTGTGTTTCTATACACTAACAACAAAGTAGCAGAAAGGGAAATTAGGAGTAGTGAGCTCCAAGAAAATGAATTGGTTATCTAGCTTTGTCGTATCTCAAGGCAGTGAAGAAATGAGAGAGAGCTCGAAGAATCTTAGTGATTAGCAGTGTTTAATGACTAAGATTGATCTATTAGGAAGTCAGTGTGTATAAAGTTTCAAAGGGAAGTGAGTGAAAAAATCACACAGATTTTACAAACCTCACTACACCCACTCAATGAAAAACAAAACAGAATTTCCTTGAATAGTGGGAAAGGTAGGTCAGACTTCAAAGTGTAGTGACAGGATTATGCCATTTATTTGTCTATTGCATGGCTATACAGATTGAATCCAGTCCTCTCATTTTACTGATGGGGAAACAGAGCCCCATATACTTTTTGAAATTTCTGTATTTTTGCAAGAGATTGGTTATTCTTCGGTTGTTGTATACTTAAGGAACAAACCCTGGGGTTATTGGGCTTTATTTTTTTTCTCATTGGTATTATGGTGTTCTTTACAGCTGAGTTAGGAACTGGCTTCCCTGAGATATTTTAACAATATGGGACTCATTTTAGAGTTCTCAATCTCAGTTGTTAAATGTTGGATGGTTTGCCCTTGGACTGAATAGTTTAATTATCTTCTCACTAATAATTGCTGTATTAGGCAATGCGACTGGGACTCATAATAAAATCCAGATATCTTAATGAGAATGTTCTCATTTTTAAAGTTAACTCCTAATTTACTAGGAGCTGATGGAACTATCTTTCTTGCACAGTAAATTGTTGACTGCAATTGGTTAAAACAATTTGACAGTAAGTTTTGAGTGTTGCCATTAATGAGGGATATAGAATTAAAAAATAGTTGAAGAGGCTGGAGTAGAAATGGTTGATATGAGTAAGTGTACTTGCAAAATAAATGGATTCCCTAATTATTTAGGTAGCTGCATATATTTGATTTCTTGTAGCTGAGGGTTTCCTGATTTGATTATCAGTAGGTCTTTTAAATAAAAGGAAACTTATACTAGAGTATCTTTATGCTAGTGCTCTGGAATAAGTAGGACTTCCTAGGTCTGCTTTATTTAATTTAATTTAATTGTGTGTGTGTGTGTGTGTGTGTGTGTGTGTGTGTGTGTGAAAGGGGGTGGGGGGGGAGATTGACCCTGAGCTAACGTCTGTTGCCAATCTTACTCTTTTTGCTTGAGGAAGATTGTCACTAAGCTAACATCTGTGCCTGTCTTCATTTTATGTGGGATGCTGCCACAGCATGGCTTGATAAGCGGTGCATAGGTCAGCGCCTGGGATCCAAACCTGCGAACCCTGGGCCATTGAAGTGGAGCATGTGGACTTAACCGGTACACCATCGGGCCAGCCCTGTAGGTCTGCTTTAGATGAGGGCATTGTAACCAAGTCTCTTAAAAGCACCCTTATGATTGAATCTAGTCTTGCTGTCTTGATCTATTATTTTAAGCTCCTGATATGTGCCAGAACCTTTGCTACTTGTTTTAAAATGCTACTTTATTTAATCTCTATGAGGAAAGCATTGCTTCCTCCCTTTTTACAGAAGAGAAAACTGTGGCCTAGAGAGATTAGGTAACTTCTTCAGTCTAGGTAGAGCTGGGATTCCATTCCAGGACTGTTACACTCAAGCAAATAAATGTTGACTGCATTAAAGAATGACTGACAGTGAGCACACTAAGTCTTGGATGTGCGTTTACCTGGATGGAAGGAGGAATGCTGAAAAGTGGATTATAGGCACCCCCTCCTCTACTCTGTCTTCTTTTGTCAGTGATTAGATTTCTCAGATCTTTGCCGGATTCTTTTGTCCTCGAGATTAGTGTGTTGTATGATTATATTATTTCTGTTTCTTCTTCACATTAAGCTTCCCTATCTGCTTGTTCCTCTGAACAGTTCTCTTCAAGTATTGTTGTACCATCCACCCACATCTGTATTTAAGTATTTTGTTATGTCCTTTCATTGAGACCCTAATTTGGGTGAAAATTCTCTAAACTGTGTTTCTTTCTAGCATATTCTTTTTTTATCACCTAGAACCAGCCTCCCAGCTGAGATTTTTTTGATAGATACATAGCAACCACCTACTTTTAACATTTTCTCTCTTCCAGTTGACAGAAATATTACTGTTGATAAATAATGAATGTACTTAGAATGTATAACTGTACACATAAAATGGGAAGGGTGTGTGTCTGCAAGATCTCAGGGGAGTATGGAAAAAAAGCTACTTGAAAATAGCAGCCATTGAATTTTGTAGTGTTGTTCCTTAATCTTTAAAGGTGCATGTTACGTGTTTATAACTATCATGTAAAATATGGATTTTTTGAGCTGGGTACTTGGGTAAAACTGAAGAATACATAAAGATAAGATTTAGTTCTAATTTGAGCTAGTCATTTAGTCGTTGAGTAATGCCTTATCAGGGCTATGGGGTTCTGACAACATACCCCCTTTCTGTGATGTGGGAGGCCTAGAGAGAAGGGTGTTTGTTGGAACCACAGTGTTCCCTGGCAGAGGGAGGTGATCAAGATGAATCTGTGTGATTTAGAATTGGTGGTCTTGGCCACACCTCTTTCCCTGTGGTTGACTTTTTGTTTTTTGAATAAATTTTTATCGAATATTTGGATAGGTAATACAGGTATGTGGTACAAAATTAGAAGATGCAAAAGGCTATGTGCAATGAAAGGAGATTTCTCCTGCATTCCTAGCCTTCCATTTTCCCCTCCCTGGAGACCACCATTTTTACTAGTTTCTTCTATATGTGTTGACTCTGGCTTCCAAAGGAGTATCTGACCTATTGTACTTTAGAGTGGCAGGAAGCTGAATGACTCACATTCAGACATTTTTTTTCCTTTCATGAAGCTCATTGGCATTCCTTCCTCTCAGGACCTTTCCTGTACAAGTTTTGTAATTTGCTATTTTCACTTTATCGTGACATTTTCCTTTGTTTTATGGTCTGAGCTAACATCTGTGCCAATCTTTTTCTATTTTGTGTGTGGGATGCCGCCACAGCATGGCTTGATGAGCAGTATGTAGATCTGCGCCTGGGCTCTGAACCCACGAACCCCAGGTCACCAAAGTGGAGCCCATGAACTTAACTACTGTGCCACTGGGCTGGCCCCCTGGTCTTTCAGTTTTTAAGAACTGGCTTTGGTATCTGTCTTAGAGAGTTGTGATGATTACAAGTTAATGTTTGTGAAAGTGCCTGGCACATAATAGTTGATCAATAAATATTTCCCTTTGTCTTGTCCCTTCTCTCCCTACCACTGGTAGTGTGTATAAAACAGAAAACAAGATGAAAAAATTTTGTGCACCAAGCAATGCAGTTGATTCCAAAATTAAGATTACACTTGTGCGAGCTGTAATGTTTCTTGGTTAACCCATTCGAGTAGAAAGAAATTATTTTCATTCTTTGAATTGACTTTGCTCAGATATTTTTTAAAAAAATTGCTAAAGTCTAGTTTTGGCTTTTTTCCCTTACATAATTTCGTTAGGTTGACTGTGTAAACCCAAACACATACAGGGTAGAAGCTTGTGAAAAAGATTTTTGAAGATATCTGTGCACAATGTTCCTCATTACGGTGGTGGCTGCTGATGTATGCCTAGTGTTCAGATTTAGAATTTCCCATCTGGGGGCCGGCCCTGTGGCTGAGTGGTTAATTAAGGTCTCGAGCTCTGCTTCAGTGGCCCAGGGTTTCGCCAGTTCGAATCCTGGGCGTGGATGTGGCACTGCTCATCAAGCCATGCTGAGGCGGCGTCCCACATGGCACAACTAGAAGGACCTACAACTAAAAATATACAGCTATGTACTGGGGGGCTTTGGGGAGAAAAATGGAAAATAAAATCTTAAAAAAAAACAAAACAGAATTTCCCACCTGTGTTGTTCCTATGATGACTTCATGGCCTTGTGTATAAGGCTTACAGGCATATGGGCTTTTTGTTAGGTGCATTAAAACCCAAGTATTTTAATTCTAATCTAAGACTGATTTACTTCCACTTGGAGCTGATTTATATTAACTTTTCTAGTGAAGTTGTCTTCATTTCAGAGTAAGATTGATAGAACACAGAAGTGTTGAGGCTTATAATTAGTTTATGACTTTGGAAGATGAAAGGAACTTCATAATTGGTATGTAATTAGAATGTCTGTCATTACCTGAAAAACTATCTGGAGTATAAAACAAAACTTTGTTTTCTCTATCCTTTTTGATATTAGAAATTTGGGGTTATTTATCTAGTGGGATTTTAAATATTACATTACATGTTTGCCTATAAGATCTGATTATTAAGGATAAAATTTAAACTAGGCAGTTTCCCATTGTTTTGTTTCTCTGAAACAAGTATAAGTTTTCTTCTTTCTGATGCGTGATCTTTCCTTTAAAAAATGGGCTGCAAACTGTAGTTTTGACGTTTTTCTTATGTTTATGGCTCTAATTCTGAGTTTTTAGAGTGTTCCTTACTCATAAAGTGAGTGGTTACCAATCCTCCCCCCCTTCCTGTACACTGCAGGTTATCAGACCCCTCACCCAGTTTCCCCTAATATTAACGTCTTATATTATTACCATTACATCACATCACATTATCAAAACTAAGAAACCAATATTGATACATTACTATTAACTAACCTGCAGACTTTATGCAGATTTTACTAGTTTTCCCATTAAGGTGCTTATTCTGTTCCAGAATCCAATCTAGGGTGCCACATTGCATTTAATTGTCCTGTCTTCCCACTCTTCTCTCTGGCCTGTGACAATTTCTCAGTCTTTCCTTGTTACTTATGAACTTGAGAGTTTTGAGGGGTTCTAGTCATGTATTGTAGAATCTCCCTCAATTTATCTGACCTTTTTCTTACGATTATACTCGGATTCTAGGTTTGGGGAGGAATCTACAGAGGCGAGGTGCCTTTCACATCTTATCATATTGGAGTGGCAAGCTGCATACATGCTATAATCATGACTTATTGCTGAGTCTGTTAACCTTGATTACTTGGCTAGAGTAATGTTTACCAGTTTTCTCCACTGTACGGTTACCCCCACCTCCTTTCATGCTTGATTCTTTGGAATCAAGTTACTAAATCCAGCCCACACTCAAGTAGGCAATTAAGCTCCCCCTCTTGGAGGAAGGGGGTATTTACATAAATTAATTGAAATTCTACTGCCCGGAAGGTGCTTTTTCTAGGAAATATCTTCTTTGCCCATTTTTCTGTTGGTGTATTGGGCTTTTTATTTGATTTTAAAAAGAAGCGCTTTACCTAGGATCTCCATAAATATTTGGGTAAATCACTGAACATAGCTGATTGCGTATGAACAAGTAGATTTGTTCTGTTGAAAGGTAAGAGATCTCTACTATCAAAACAGATGTCATCTTGGGCCAGCCCGTGGCCGAGTGGTTAAATTCACGCGCTCCGCTTCGGCAGCCCAGGGTTTTGCCGGTTTGAATCCTGGGCGCAGACATGGCACCGCTCAACAGGCTGTGCTGAGGCGGCATCCCACATGCCACAGCTAGAAGGACCCACAACTAAAAATACAGAACTATGTACCGGGGAGCTTTGGGGAGAAAAAGGAAAAATAAAATCTTTAAAAAAAACCCAAAAAACAGATGTCATCAGCATTTATAAATAGCGAGGTACAAGAATCATTAGGGCCCATAAGTCTTCCATCGGCTATTCTGGTGGCAGATAACACAATATTAACAACAAAAATTTCACCTTGTTTTACCAGAAATTCCTGTGAAGTGCCACAGAATACCAGGACAAGAAACCATGCTTATTCTTAAACAAGAAAGGTCAGGGCTTAATGTAATCCAGTGTGGTGAAGAGAACTCTGCTAGAATAGGAATGGGAGCCTGCGTTAAAGACTTAGCCTTGACACTGTGTAACCTTGGGCAAGACAGCTTCATCTCTCTCCAGTGTAGTTTCCTCATTCAGAAATTACGCAAACTCCGTCTGTGAAGTCCTTTGTAGCTGTAATATTCTCAGTCATTTTCTGAGCTTGTATGAATTTTGGAGAAATTCTTGCAAGGTAATGTGAAGTAGTGTCACATGGACAGTACAGGGGGATATTTCTTGACTGCTGTTTATGGAATAGATGTGGATTTGGAGGCGAGGAGAGGAGGCAGAAAGGTTGATAAGGATGTTACTGCAATCTGAACAAGCCACTTAGCACCTAGATCAGTGTTTGAGAATGTAAGAAAAGAGAGCCGTAACCAAGAAGCGTGAAGGAAGTTAAGTTCAGTTATTTTAGGTAATTTTTTTGCTTGCGTTACTCCAAACACTGACTTTCATAATAAGAGTAATCAATTAGTATTTGGTGTGCCAAGGCATTTAGTTAAGCACCTTACATATATAATCTCATTTGATTCCTTCACTGAGGTAAGAACTTTCTTTAACTGCCTTTTCCAGATGAGAAAATAAAAGCTTCCTTCTAAGGAACTTTTCCAGTGTCATAAACTTGGTAGGTGGCAGACGTGGAAGTCTAACCTATGGTAGTTTGAGTTCAGAGCCTGTTTATTTAACCAGTTCATCTTAGTGGGCTCTCTGTGGATGAGAACCAAAGTTAGTTTGCTTTATGTGTTCTGGTGAATGTTAACATTTTGCTGGGTTTTAGTAAAGTAAAACATTTCTAAGAATTTAATGTACAAGGTGAGTGATGTTTGTTGTGATTTATAAGTGATTTCCTTAAGAAATAGGAAAATTTGGGGCCGGCTGAGTGGTTTAGTTCTCGCACCCTGCTGTAGGGGCCCAGGGTTTCGCCAGTTCGGATCCTGGGCGTGGACATGGCACCACTCATCAGGCCATGCTGAGGCGGCGTCCCACATGCCAGAACCAGAAGGACCCACAACTGAAAAATATACAACTGTGTACTGGGGGGATTTAGGGAGAAAAAAAAAAACAGAAGAAGAAACATGAAAATTTGAGCCGATACTTTTGCATAGGTTTACTTTTTGGGCAAAAATAAGTTTCTTTTCATGTCTTGTATAATAAAATTAACTTTTCAGTCTGTTCTAAATTAAGAAGTAAAGAGATGTGCCTTTTTTGTGAGTAGTATTAAGAAATTGACGGCATCTGGTTTTCCTTTCATCTTGGAATATAATGTTAAGGATAGATGTTTCCTTAATATGGTTTGACCCGTGTAATTACAGTCTTATAAATTGGCTCAGATTTGTTTTTAAAAGAAAACGACCAGTAGAGTTGTATATTGTGATATTGCTAAGCTCTCCAGGGACGTAAAGTGGTTTATTTTGTATAGGTGTTACTGTTTGAATTAGAATAGTAATAGTTGTAGCTTCAGATTATGTACAACGTTAAGATAGTTGCTTACAGGAGTGAGATGGTACCCCAAAAACGTCTGTTGTTAAATTGTTTGTGTATCATTGTATATAAAAAAGAGAGGACTTCTCTAATTCCTATTTAAAACCACAATGAAAAGTCTTTTATTTTTTATTTGGTTCTATGCTTTCTGGAACTTAGTTTGTTTTAGGTGTAGATATTTAACCTTTTGAGTACAAAATGCTTTTTACACTGCTTTTGGGTCCGATTAGGTTGATGTCATTATAGTCAGAAATTCTGCCTACTCTATATTTGTCATACTTCTAACAGTGCTTTTTAGACTGTGTGTGGGACCAGGAATGTCCAAACATTTTTCGAAGGGATAAAGCACTGTATAGCGAGATTGTGGAGGCGGGAATCTAATAAAATCCTCAAAAATCTGGATTAGTTATGGAAAAGTGAGTAATAATTATGTAGGTTTAAAAAAATCTGACTTTTTTATTCCACCCAAAGATTGGGTATTCATTCCTTCTTTCTTTGAACTACTTCACTGGCTTTATATTCTCAGCGTCCTCTAACCTCATAAAACTAAAGAAGGAGGAAAATAGTTTTTTATTAAGAAAAGTTTAGTCAACAGTATGTAGTCGTTTATCAAGTGTTAAGCTTTGGGAAAAGCAGTGGAGAGAGAGCACCTGCATGGGCACTCTTGTTAGAGGTGAGCACGGGGTTGAGCGCGGGAGAGGTGCAGCTGGAGGCGAGAGGGGGCAAGACAACTGGCTAGGTCAGAATTTTAGTATATGTAGTTATGTTTATGGAAGCAGTGCTGATTGGACATGAGTTATATTGGATCATCTGTCATATGCAGCGCTTCTTTGTAGTCTGTCCTTTGTTACTTTATGTGTTCTTTCCCCACGTCATCAGGTGTATTCTACAACTTCTTTTAATGTGTGCATGGTTTCCACTGCATTGTTGTAGCAAATTTTATGTCTTTTGTGGTTGGACATTTGAATTAGCAGTTTATTGCCATTTTCAGCCGCACTTGATGCCATTTTCAGCACATTCTAGATGAATTTTTGCATAGCGCTATGATTATTTTGTTTTAGGATACATTGCTAGAGGCCTTGGTAAACATTGTCAGGCTGCCCTTCAGAAAGCCTAAACTAATTCATAGTACACATTTTTGGTGGCTAATTTTTCTGTCCCCTTTTCTAACATCCGGCTTTGCCAGACTTTTAGGAAGAATTCCATGTTCTCTTTTTCCTAACTCATCTCTTTATAAGGAAACTCTTATAACAGGAGTCTAATTTATTTAAAGATATGTCCCCAGCTAGTGGTTCAGTAGTTGAAGTTTTAACTGGGCCAAGGAGAAGTGGTGATGATGTTTAGAATATTGTGTTATGGGATAAACCAGGCCCCCCTGTATTTCTTATGATGGTGGTGCCATCATTAGTCAGTGTGGCTTGAGAGTTTTTTTCCTCTTGGTGGTGAAACATCAATATATGGTCTTACCCATTCTGATTAGTATGCATTTATGACTTTACTGGTAGAATAGGGTTGAGAAATAGGGGGACCCTGAGTGTAAAACATTTATTTCACTGTGAAATTAATTGGTCTCTGAATTGTTTTGTCCCTCTTTGTTTTGGTTTAAGATTACACATGGTGCTATTACATTGGTGCTAAATGATGTGTTTGTTAAATTGATAACATGGAAGAAAAGTGTGTTTTATTCTGAGTCCAAGATACCTGTAGGTCAGGGGTAATGAGAGAAAATAAGATGTTTTTAGTTAGAAAGAAAGTGAGTACACAAGTCCAGTTTCTGGTGTAGACAGAGTTTACTTCATTAGCATTTGATTAGAATCTGGCTTCCTTCTTGGGGAATCAGGAAGGGACAGAGATCAGGTGTTGGCTGGACTCAGGTTACTCAACAGTGATGCAGCCAGTTCTGAGGGAAATTGCCCAGGTTGTCAACTTGGAATATTATGAATCATGGTATGTTTGAAATAGCCTGCCTATGGAGATAGATTTTATGCCCTTAGAGGGTACAGCGCTTTTATGAAGAGAGGTGCAAGAAGTGAGGAGGAGGGCTGCATTCTGGAGGTCAGAGCTGCAAGAGTTGCTGCCCAGCCTATTTGGTTCTCACATTTGTCGGTCTAGACTGCTGCAGCGAAAGAAAGGGAATAGAACAATGTACTATTCCCTGTCCAAAACTTGCTGTTTATTGGCCACTTAACTTGTTACTTTATGTGTATTAACTTATTCAACCTTTGTGCAGCACCTATGCAAAGGGGTTCCTGGACCCAACTCCAGCATGTGTGTGTGCAGGTTTCTCCACACCAGCAAGCTCTTCTCAGGTGACAGCAGAGTGGCCGAGGCTTCAGCTCAGTTCTGACACTCTCAGTCCCACAAGACCGCCCTCCACTTTAGATACCAGTCCAGGTGGTTTCCTGTGCTTCTGACCTCCTGGGGACAAACTGGAGGTTCTGATGACTCCCTCTGACTCAGGGAGCCGTTCGCAATCCAGGCTGCTGCCTGTCCTTCTGACCAACTGCCTGTAAATCAGAAGTTCCCAGGACCCCCTCCTCGGGTTGTGTTGATTGGGTCACAAAACTCAAGAAAACCTGTCTACTCACTAGATTACCTATTTATTACAAAGGATATTAAAGGATAGGGATCAACAGCCGGATGGAGAGACACATAGGGCAAGGTCCAGAACAAAGGAGCGTCTGCCTCGTGGAGCCTGGGGCCCGGCATGGTGGCACCTGGAAGCTTTCTGGTTCCTCTGAAAAGAAGGACCAACGGAGGTTTTTATGGAGGCTTCCAGATTGACGAAGTCATTGGACATTGGCAGTTGATTCAGCCTCGAGTCCCCCTCCTTCTCTGGAAATCAGGGAGTAGGACTGAAAGTTCCGATCCTCTGATCACATGGCTGGTTCTGCTGGCAACTGGCCCCCACCCTTGGATGGAGTCCGAAAGTCACCTTCATTAACGAAAACAAGAAATTTCAAGGATTTTGGGAGCTGTGAGGCAGGAACTGTGGATGAAGACCACACTTATGTGAGAAATATATTTTAGTCACCTAAATGACTAAATATATGTTTCTTATAAATTACAGTATCACAACTGATAACGTGCCAGAGACTGAAGATACAGAGGTCTCAAGGACCTCAGTCTAACAGCAGAGACAGAAGAGATTAATTGCTATTATTTATTAAGTATGTACCAGGTACTTAATACGTGCCCTTTCTAATCCGCTCCATTTTTCAACAGGGCTTGATGAAGCTAAGTTCATCGCTCAGTGGCAAAGTGGCTAAAATGAGATTTAGACCCAGTTTGGGATTTAGTCTCAGATGTGAGCTCAGATCCTGGCCAGTGTTATACTCTCGCGTAAATCACTTAACCCCTTTTTTCAAACAAAGTAGAATAGTTCTTATCTCATAGGGTTCCTGTGTGTATTTTATGACACAGATGTGTAAAGTACTTTAGTTCAGTTACTGGCACACAGTAATAGTTGATAATTAGATCTTACTAATCCCAAAGCCAATAATAATAATTACTCCCAATAATAATTGAGTCTTACTTACAAAGCCGTTCGTTTTTCCACAACAGCATGTGTCTTTATGTAAAGCATTAATGATATGAGACTGAGCTGTGATAGAGGATGTCTCCAGTGTATGGGGATATTGAGGAGGGGTGGGCTGCTAACCTGAACTGGGAGAGCTAGAGCGGACTTTCCAAAGGTGATGATTCTTGGGCCGTCTTGAAAGGTTAGTAGGAGTTAGCTGATGGGAAAAGATAAAGGGGGGACATTGCAATGAGAAGGAATGATAAGAGGAAAGACGTGGGAAAGTAAAAAGGCACAGTAATGGAATTACCATGTGAGGGATAGATGAATTGTGAGAGTGGGACATAAGGTTAGAAAGATAGGCTGGACCGGATCATGTGGAGCCTTGGAATGCCGTGGTTTTTATTCTAAAGAAAATGGGGGAGCTATGGAAGGATTCTTTTTCAAAATAAGCCTTTTATTTTAGGATAGTTTTAGATTTACAGAAGTTACAAAGATGGTACAGGGAGGTCCCATAATACTCCACACTGTTTCCCCTCTTATTAGTGTCTTACATTAGTATGGTACATTTGTTGCAGTTACTGAATCAATATTGATTCAGTATTATTACCTGAAGTCCATACTTTATTCAGATTTCTTTAGTTTTCTACTTAATGTTCTTTTTCTGTTCCAGGATTCCATCAAAGATACCATAGTACATTTAGTTGCCATGTCTCATTAAGCTTTTCTTGGCTGTGACAGTTTCTTAGGACTTTCTTGTTTTTGATGTCTTTAGGAGTTTTCAGGAGTACTAGTCAGGAATTTGTATTGTTCCGGAATGTTCCTCAGTTGGGACTTGTCTGATGTTTTTCTTAATGATTAGACTGAGGATTTTGAGAGGAAGACCACAGAGGTAAAGTGCCATTCTCATGACATCTTATCAAGGGTACGTGGTATCAACATGACTTATCACTGTTGATGTCAGATTTCATCATCTGACTGAGGTAGTATTTGTCTTTCTCCACTGTAAAGTTAATCCCGCCCCCCACCCCATACTGTCCTCTTACTGGATGTCCTCATACACCCCATACTGTCCTGTAGGAAGTCACTATGCACAGTTCACACTTAAGGAGTGGACAGTTGTGATCTATCTTTATGGAAGGATTTTAACCATGGGAAGTGGTTTGATCTAAAATGTGATTCAGAAAGATTGCTCTAGCCAGAGTGGAGACACTTGGGTCTTGGTTAGCCCGGAACCCTTAAGACAAGGCAAGAAAAGATGAAGGCCTAAACTAAAGGCAGTGGCAGTGGGGTTGGAGAGAGAGTGACTGACTTGAGAAAAGTGGAGGAGGTGTAATTGAGGGGTTCAGTGGGTTGGATTTGGGGGTCTGGTAGGAGATGGAGGAGGAGGAGTCCGAGATGCCTTGCAGGGATCTAGCTGGGTGTTGGTGACTGTAATCAAGGGCACGTACCATCAATGTGACTTAGCACTGTTGGTGTTGACTTTCATCACTGGCTGAGGTAGGCTTTGTCGGATTTCTCATCAGGTTTGGGAGAACTTGCATGGAGTTTCACTTTTTGAGGGCTTTAGAACGTTCCTATGTTTATTGTAGATTTTAATTCCAGAGAGCTGGTAATTGAAAATTATTTTTCCAGCTTAAACTTTTAGCATTAAAGAGGAAGAGCCTAGAGAGGAGAGAGAGCCAGACAAAGAAGTATATAATTTGATTGTAGGAAGATCAAGTATTTAAATGCCAAAGTGACTTCTGACTTCATTTGATAGAGGACAAACTGTTGTCATTTAGAGTTCTTAAGCCTTTTAACTTGTGTTAAAATACTTAATGGGATAATAGTGTGAGGAGGGAAAATGTAATTTGTACTCTAGCTTTTGATCTGTCCTCATACTTCTGATAATTTATGGTGTCTCAAAAATCTAGGCACTGTGTATAATGGTTAACCTAGTGGGCCCTGGAATCTGCTGTTCATAGGTGTGATCTTGGGCAAGTTACTTCATCTCTCTATACCTTGATTCTCTCATCTGTAAAATGAGGATAGTGACAGTACCTACCTTATAGGGTTGTTAGGAAGATTAAATGAGCTAATGCATGTAAAACTGCACAGTCTGTTAGATAGTAAGCATATATGTTAGTTATAACAATAGAAATAATATTGCTGTCCAGATTGATTTACATTTCTTTCTGAATGCCCAAAATCAGAAGCCAGAAATTTTAGAGTCACAAAATGATTTTTGGTCCCTGATTTTATGGATGATTTTATGAATGCTTAGCTTCTCAGGATGTAGTGAAAGTATGAGGGGGCCAGTTACTACTTTGAGAAGTAAGAATTTACCAATTTTTAAAGCTTTATTCCTTTATTACTTTCTTGATTCCTACTGATGAGTAATCTATCCTATTCTATATTTGGAATTCCAAGTGTTTTTTTTTTTTTTATGTAGGTATTAGATAATGACAGTGACAGCCATAGGGAGGTAAAATTTAACTTTTAAAGCAAACATAACAACCACCTTCTTTATGAGAGCTAATTGGAAATTAAGGTGGTTTGATACTTTGGCAATATGGGAATATTAGTGTGGACATAATGACCCTATAGTGGTCTGTCTAGGGTTATAATTTTTTTTTATCTTTTTTTTTATTGAGTTGATAGGTTACAATCTTGTGAAATTTCAGTTGTACATTAATGTTTGTCAGTCATGTTGTAGGTGCACCACTTCACCCTTTGTGCCCACCCCCCACCCCACCTTTCTCCTGGTATCCACTAAACTGTTCTTAGTCCCTAATTTTAAATTCCTCATATGAGTGGAGTCATACACAGATGATCCTTCTCTTGCTGGCTTATTTCACTTAACATAATTCTCTCAAGGTCCATCCATGTTATTGCAAATGGAATGATTTTGTTCTGTTTTGCAGCTGAGTAGTATTCCATTGTATATATGTACCACATCTTCTTTATCCATTCGTCTGTTGCTGGACACTTAGGTTGCTTCCACGTCTTGGCTATTGTAAACAGTGCTGCAATAAACATTGGGGTGCATAGGACTTTTGGGATTGCTGACTTCAAGCTCTTTGGATAAATACCCAGTAGTGGGATGGCTGGATCGTATGGTAGTTCTATTTTTAATTTTTTGAGGAATCTCCATACTGTTTTCCATAGTGGCTGCACCAGTTTGCATTCCCACCAGCAGTGTATGAGGGTTCCTTTTTCTCCGCAACCTCTCCAACATTTGTTGCTATTAGTTTTAGATATTTTTGTCATTCTAACAGGTGTAAGGTGATATCTTAGTGTAGTTTTGATTTGCATTTCCCTGATGATTAGCCATGATGAGCATCTTTTCATGTGCCTGTTGGGCATCCATATATCTTCTTTGGAGAAATGTCTGTTCATGTCTCCAGCCCATTTTTTGATTGGGTTGTTTGATGTTTTGTTGTTGAGTTGTGAGAGTTCTTTATATATTATGGATATTAAGCCTTTGTCAGATATATGACTTGCAAATATTTTTCCCAGTTAGTGGGTTGTTTTTTTGTTTCAATCCTGTTTTTGTTTGTCTTGAAGAAGCTCTTTAATCTGATGAAGTCCCATTTGTTTATTCTTTCTATTGTTTCCCTTCTCTGAGAAGGCATGGTGTCCGAAAAGATCCTTTTAATACTGATGTCAAAGAGTGTACTGCCTACGTTTTCTTCCAGAAGCCTTATGGTTTCAGGTCTCACCTTTAGGTCTTTGATCCATTTTGAGTTTATTTTGGTGAGTGGTGAAAAAGAATGGTCAATTTTCATTCTTTTACATGTAGCTTTCCAGTTTTCCCAGCACCATTTGTTGAAAAGACTTTCTTTTCTCCATTGTATGCCCTCAGCTCCTTTGTCAAAGATAAGCTGTCCATAGATGTGTGGTTTTATTTCTGGGCTTTCAATTCTGTTCCATTGATCTGTGCACCTGTTTTTGTACCAGTACCATGCTGTTTTGATTACTGTAGCTTTGTAGTATGTTTTGAAGTCAGGGATTGTGATGCCTCCCATTTTGTTCTTTTTTCTCAGGATTGCTTTTGAAATTCGGGGTCTTTTGTTGCCCCATATAAATTTTAGGATTCTTTGTTCTAATTCTGTAAAGAATGTCATTGGGATTCTGATTGGGATAGCGTTGAATCTGTAGATTGCTTTAGGTAGAACGGACATTTTAACTATGTTTATTCTTCCAATCCATGTACATGGAATGTCTTTCCATCTCCTTATGTCGTCATCCAATTCTCTCAGAAAGGCCTTGTAATTTTCATTATATAGGTCCTTCACTTCCTTAGTTAAATTTACCCCAAGGTATTTTATTCTTTTTGTTGCAATTGTGAATGGTATTGTATTCTTGAGTTCTTTTTCTGTTGGTTCATTACTGGAGTATAGAAATGCTACTGATTTACGCAAATTGATTTTATACCCTGCAACTTTGCTGTAGTTGTTGATTACTTCTAACAGTTTTCCAATGGATTCTTTGGGGTTTTCTATATATAAGATCATGTTGTCTGCAAACAGCGAGAGTTTCACTTCTTCCCTCCCTATTTGGATTCCTTTTATTCCTTTTTCTTGCCTGATTGCTCTGGCCAGGACCTCCAGTACTATGTTAAATAAGAGTGGTGATAGAGGGCATCCTTGTCTCGTTCCTGTTTTCAGGGGGATGGGGTTCAGTTTTTGTCCATTGAGTGTGATGTTGGCTATGGGTTTGTCGTATATGGCCTTTATTATGTTGAGGTAGTTTCCTTCTATGCCCATTTTGTTCAGAGTTTTTATCATAAATCGCTGTTGGATCTTGTCAAATGCCTTCTCTGCATCTATTGAGATGATCATGTGGTTTTTATTCCTCAGTTTGTTGATGTGGTGTATCACGTTGATTGATTTGCAGATGTTGAACCATCCCTGTGTCCCTGGTATGAATCCCACCTGATCCTGATGTATGATCCTTTTGATGAATTGCTGAATTCTGGTGGCCAAAATTTTGTTTAGAATTTTTGCATCTATGTTCATCAGTGATAGTGGCCTGTAGTTCTCTTTTTTCGTGGCATCCTTGTCAGGTTTTGGTATCAGCGTGATGTTGGCCTCATAGAATGTGTTAGGAAGTGTTCCACCTTCCCTAATTTTTTGGAATAGCTGGAAAAGGATAGGTATTAAATCCTCTCTGAAAGTTTGGTAGAATTCCCCAGGAAAGCCATCTGGTCCTGGGGTTTTATTCTTTGGGATGTTTTTGATTGCTGTTTCAATCTCTTTCCTTCTGATTGGTCTGTTCAAATTGTCTGCCTCTTCTTGAGTGAGCTTTGGGAGATTGTAGGAGTCCAAGAATTTATCCATTTCCTCTAGGTTATCCATTCTGTTGGCATATAGTTTTTTGTAGTATTCTCTTATAATCTGTTGTATTTCTGCAGAGTCTGTTGTTATTTCTCCTCGCTCATTTCTGATTTTGTTTATTTGAGCTTTCTCCCTTTTTTTCTTTGTAAGTCTGGCTAGTGGTTTGTCAATTTTATTTATCTTCTCAAAAAACCAGCTCTTTGTCTCATTGATCCTTTCTACCGCCTTTTTCGTTTCAATAGTATTTATTTCTGCTCTGATTTTTATTATTTCTCTCCTTCTGCTGACTTTGGGCTTCATTTGTTCTTTTTTCTCTAGTTCAGTTAGGTGTGCTTTAAGGTTGCTTATTTGGGATTTTTCTTGTTTGTTAAGATGTGCCTGTATTGCGATGAATTTTCCTCTTAATACAGCTTTTGCTGTATCCCATATGAATTGGTATGGTATGCTATCATTTTCATTTGTTTCCAGGTATTTTTTTATTTCTTCTTTAATTTCTTCAATGATCCATTGCTTGTTCAGTAGTGTGTTGTGTAGTCTCCACATCTTTGTGCCTTTCTCAGCTTTTTTCTTGTAATTAATTTCTAGCCTTATAGCACTATGATCTGAGAAGATGCTTGTTATTATTTCAATTTTTTTAAATTTGTAGAGGCTTGCCTTGTTTCCCAACATATGGTCTATCCTAGAGAATGTTCCATGTGCACTTAAGAAGAATGTGTATTCAGCGCTTTCAGGGTGGAGTGATCTATATATGTCTATTAAGTCCAATTGTTTTAGTTTTTTGTTTAGCTCCACTATTTCCTTGTTCATTTTCTATCTGGATGATCTGTCCATTGATGTGAGTGGGGTGTTGAGGTCCCCTACTATTATTGTGTTGTTTTTAACATCTTCCTTTAGGTCTGTTAATAGTTGCTTTATGAATCTTGGTGCTCCTGTGTTGGGTGCATAAATATTTATAAGCATTATTTCTTATTGATGAAGTGTCCCTTTGATCATTGTATATTGTCCCTCTGTGTCTCTCTTTACCTGTCTTATTTTGAAATCCACTTGGTCTGATATGAGAATTGCAACACCTGCCTTTTTTTTCCTTGCTATTTGCTTGAAGTATTGTCCTCCACCCCTTCACCCTGAGTCTGTGTTTGTCCTTGGAGCTGAGGTGTGTTTCCTGGAGGCAACAAATTGTTGGATCGTGTTCTTTAATCCATTTTGCCACTCTGTGTCTTTTTATTGGAGAGTTCAATCCGTTCACATTGAGAGTGATTATTGATGCATGTGGACTTAATGCTGTTAATCTGTCGCTCATTATCTTGTTTTCTTGCGTTTCTTTTCCTGTTTGCTTTAGACTACCCATTTAATACTGCAATTTCTTATGCTGGGTTTCTTAGATTTTTCCTTATTTATGATTTGTGACTCTGTTCTGTACTTTATTTTAGTGTCTACCTTGAAGTTTGTATTTAGAATCTTGTGTATAATATAGTCTATTCTCTGGTGGTCTCTTACCTACTTGACCAGTTCTGATTTAGACCCTTTGCTCTTCCTCTCCTAAATAATTATTTTCATTTTTTATTCCAACTCGTCTTATTAATTTGTAGTTAGAGTGCTAAGATCGTCCTTGTTTTGGTAGTTTCCTTACCTTTACCCTAATGCTATAATTGAATATTTGCTATCCTGTTCTGGTTCTGTCCATCGGTCTCCCTAGTCTGTGGATTGTGTCCCCTTTCTCCCTTTTTTCTGTTTTCAGGTATGAGAGCCTTCTTGAGGATTTCTTGTAATGGAGGGCTTTTAGTTACAAATTCCCTTAACTTTTGTTTGTCTGGAAAAGATTTAATTTCTCCCTCATATCTGAAGGAAATTCTTGTTGGATAGAGTATTCTTTGCTGAAGATTTTTATCCTTTAAAGCTTTGACTATGTCACTCCATTCTCTCCTAGCTTGTAGGGTTTCTGTAGAGAAATCCGCTGACAGTCTGATAGGGGCTCCTTTATAGGTTATTCTCTTTTTTTTTCCTTACTTCCCTGAGTATTCTCTCCTTATCTTTCCTATTTGCCAACTTTACTACTATGTGCCTTGCAGTAGGTCTTTTTACATTGACAAATCTAGGAGATCTAAAACCCTCTTCTACACACATTTCTCCGTTGATCCCTAGATTTGGGAAGTTCTCTTCAATAATTTCGTTAAGCACACTTTCTGCTCCATTTTCCTTTTCCGTATTCTCGGGAATTCCTATGATCCTATGTTCTTACTCCTCATTGAATCCATTATCTCTCGGAGATTTTCCTCATTTTTTTTAGTTCTTAGTTCTCTTTCTTCCTCTGTCTGGCGCCATTCAGCCTGTCTATCTTTGATTATGCTAATTTTCTCCTCTATGTTGTCTACACGGGCATTCAGGGAATCCATATTCTGTTTTATCTGGTCCATTGTGTTTTTCATCTCAAGTAATTCTGTTTGATTCTTCTTTATGATTTCAATCTCTTTTGTGAAGTAACTCCAGAGCTCGGCTTGTTTCTCTGTCTTTCTCTCTACCTTATTGAGTTTTTTTATTATAGCTGCTCTGAATTCATTATCACTTAGTTTACCTAATTCCAAGTCCTCTGGACTTAATTCTGTGTTTTTTATTGTTTTCCTTCTGGTCTGGGGCTTTTATAAATTGCTGGATGGTAGAGGAGCAGTTTTTTCTCATGGTGGTAGAATTCAGTTGCAGTTACAGCCTGTCGCCACTAGATAGGGGTCAAGAGCCGTGTGTTATGAGCTCTCCGCCTTGGGGCAAGATGGCTGCGCCCACTGGCTTTGCCGGGGGGGAGGGGCTGTTACTCACACGCACCGGTCTGGGTTCAGATCAGTTCTGTTCTCTGGTCTCCCAAGGCCCTTGATTTATAGGGTCCCCGCGGACGGAAGGTTTCTCCCCCGTCAGCGGGTCTCCACTGAATCAGCAGCAGGAGTCCTGGATGATCCCCCGGTCGTGCGGCCCCTCCCCTGCCCCTTCCAGACCCGCGCCTCAGCGATTGCAGACTCTAGGGGAGGGAGCGATGTTCTCTCCTACCGTTCCAGCGCCTCTGAAGGTGTAAGGAAGGTTTATGATCTCCGCCTTCTTGGTATTGTAGGTCTCTAACGAGCTGGCGTTATGTTTATTCTCTTAAATTCAGTTCTTCCAATCTTTTGTTGTATTTTGGAGGGGAGAGAATCCCGGGTCAGCTCACCCCACCATTTTGCTCCGCCCAAGTCCTCTACCTATTGTAGTTTTTTAAATATCTCCTTTTAGGTTTGTTAATAGTTTCTTCATGAACTTTGGCGCTTCTCTCTTGGGTGCATAGATATTTATAAGTGTTATTTCTTCTTGATGGAATGTCCCTTTGATCAGTATATACTGCTCCTCTTTGTCTTTCTTTGCTTGTCTTATCTTGAAGTCTACTTTGTCTGATATAAGTATTGCAACACCTGCTTTCTTTTGTTTGCCATTAGCTGGGAGTATCATTTTCTATCCCTTCACTCTTAGCCTGTGTTCGTCATTCGAGCTGAGATGTGTTTCCTGGAGGCAGCATATTGTTGGGTCTTGTTCTTTAATCCATCTCACCACTCTGTGTCTTTTTATTGGAGAATTCAATCCATTTACGTTTAGGGTGATTATCAATATCTGAGGGCTTAATGCTGCCGTTTTATCACTTGTTTTCTGGTTCTCCTGCATTTCCGTTGTTTCTCGTCCTGTGTATTTTGGTCTGCCAGTCGAGTTATGTAGTTTTTAATGTTGTGTTTCTTTGTTTTCTCCTTATTTATTGTGTGTCTCTTCTGCTTTTTTGTTTAGTGGTTGCCATAAGGTTTGTATTCAAAATCTCGTGGATAAGATAGTCTGTTTTCTGATGGCCTCTTATTTCCTTAGATCAAAGCAATTCAGTCCCTTTCCCCTTCCCCTCCTAAGATGTTTTTCTCACATCTTATTCCATCTTGTGTTATGAGTTTGTGGTTGAAACGACAAGGTTATCTTTGTTTCTAATGTTTTCCTTCTTTTTGTCTTTAATGCTATACTTGAGTATTTGTTGTCCTGCTCTGACTCTGTCTACTTATTTATGTCCTTACTCTGTGCTTTGTAACCCCTTTCTCCCCCTTTTGTCCCCCCAGGTATGAGAACCTTCCTGAGGATTTCTTGTAGTGGGGATCTTGTAGCTATGAACTCCCTTAGCTTATATTTGTCTGGGAAAGTTTTTATTTCTCCATCATATCTGAAGGATATTTTCACTGGATAGAGTATTCTTTGCTGAAAGTTTTTGTTCTTCAAAGATTTGAATATGTCATTCCAGTCTCTCCTAGCCTGTAAGATTTCTGCAGAGAAATCTGCTGAAAGCCTGAATGGGGTTCCTTGTAAGTTTTCTTCTTCTGCCCTGCTGCTTTTAGTATTCTTTCTTTGTCATTCACTTTTGCCAGTTTTACTACTATATGCCTTCCAGTACGTCTTTTTACATTGACATATTTAGGAGATCTGATAGCCTCTTCCATATGGATTTCCATCTCCTTTCCTAGGTTTGGGAAGTTCTCTGCTAGTATTTCTTTGAACATGCTTTCTGCTGCAGTCTCCTTTTCTTCTCCTTCTTGAATACCTATAACTCTTATGTTGCATTTCCTAATTGAGTCGGATATTTCTTGGAGACTGTCTTCATTTCTTTTTAGTTTTAGTTCTCCTCCTCTATGTGGAGCATTTCAACATGTTAGTCTTTGATTATGCTGATATGCTCCTCTATGATGTCTGCTTGAGCATTCAGGGAATCCATATTTTGTTTTATTTCTTCCATTGTATCTTTCATCTCTAATGTTTCTGATTCATTCTTCTTTATATTTTCAATCTCTTTTGTGAAATATCTTCTGAACTTGTTGATTGTTACTCTACGTTCTCTTTTACCTTGTTGAGTTTTTTGCTGATACCTATTTTGAATTCCTTGTCATTTAGATACATATTTCTGTGTCCTCGGGACTGATTTCTGACTACTTGTTGTTTTCTCTCTGGTCTGGAGATCTAATATAATATTTGATATCGCTAGATGGAGTGACTGTTTTTTTTGCATCCTGGTGTTATTTGGTTGCGGTTACGACCTGTTGCCACTGGGTGGGGGTCAAGAACCGCATATTCTGAGCCCTCTGCCTTCAGCCAAGTTCCCAGGTGCTGGAGCCTTTGCTGGGTTGGTAGGGGGAGGGTTGCTTTCTCCTGCATGCTCTTGGGGTTTTCTCCTTCTGGTCTCACTATCTGCTCTCGTAGGGTGTTGGCTTGATAAGGTCACCCCCTGTGAAAGGTTTTACCCCAGTACAGGACTTCCCTCTAGGCTGCAAGGGCCCTGGGGGATCCTTGATAGTCCTTTGAAGGAATGTCTTCTCTCCCGTTCCTTCCCTGTAGGAGGCCTCTCTTGTCCCATATCACAGTCTTTAGGGGAGGGAGCAAAGTTTTCTCTTACTCTGTTCCACCTCCTCCGAGGGGGGCTCCAGCCTCTCCATCCTCCATCATATGGCTGTGTGGGTCTCTCTGACATTTTTTGTGTTGTGTTTGGATGTCTTCTGTCGGAGTATGAATGACCTTTTTGTTGTATGTTGGGGAGAGATTACTGGGAAAGCTTACTCTGCCATGATCCTGATGTTACTCTCATGTTTCTATCTTAAAGATTTGCTAGGGGAGGGACTTCCAGACTTTTACAAATCTGTAGTCATAGTTTATACATGTACTTAATGAAACAATATGTTGGTGTTTCTGTCCTTATTCTTTCTTCAAAAAATGCTGGTTAGGACCCAATAAATTAACCTTAGTAGGTCTAACCTGCACTTTGAAAAACATTGCTATTGTATATGTGTTATACCTAGAAATGGATTGCTGGGTTGCAGGGTATCCATACTTCAACTTTAGTTGTAGTTGTACAAATGTGCATTCCCACTAGTAGTGTGAATTCTCTTTCGTCTTCCCCTTAATGGCAGTTGGTAATTTCACTTTCCTTGTAATCCTTCTACTTACTTCCAGGTGGGTCTGGGTTTATTTTTTAAGGTTTTTTGTTTGTTTGTTTGTTTTGAGGAAGATTAGTCCTGAGCTAGTATCTGCCACCAATCCTCCTCTTCTCGCTGAGGAAGACTGGCCCTGAGCTAACATCCATGCCCATCTTCCTCTACTTTATATGCGGGACACCTGCCACAGCATGGCTTGTCAAGTGGTGCCATGTCCACACCTGGGATCTGAACTGGCAAACCCCAGGCTGCCAAAGCGGAACGTGCTCACTTAACCACTGTGCCACCAGGCCGGCCCCTATTTTTAAGTTTTTTAATGCTTGGTAATTGACTTTAAGCAGGGAGAGCAGCCTCAGAGTTAGCACATTCAGCAGACGTCAGCATCTATCCAGAAATGAATGACATTGCTTTGTTTTCGTTGTGTTTGTATTCTTCAGTTTGCATACAGCAAAAAGGACCAGTTTTTGGTGTATGTATTTGTGAGTGTCAAGACCTGTATGGTTTCATATATCCACCACTACAATTGGGATACAGAACAGTTCTATCTCCTCAAAAAATTACCTCATACAATTCTTAGCCTTCCTCCCACTCCTAACCCCTGGAACATTGATCTGTTTCCTATCGTTAGAGTTTTGCCTGTTCCAGAAGGTTGTATAAATGGACTCATACCATATTGAACCTTTTGAGACTGACTTCTTTGAATATAAGTCTTTTGAGATATGGCCATGTTGCTGCATGTATCAATAGTTCATTTGTTTTTATTGCTGTGCGGTATTCCGTTGTATGGATGCACCACAGTTGGTTTGTTTTCCATTTACTCCTTGAAGGACTTGTGTGTGTGTGTATATGTGTGCGTGTGCATGTGTGTCCCAGTTTTTGGCAGTTGTGAATAAAACTGCTGTAAATAATTGTGTGCCAGTTTTATTGTGAACATATGTTAATTCTATAGGGTATGTGTACAGCTAAGAGTAGGATTGTTGGGTCAGTCATTTGTTAAATATAATTATATCTTTATAGCAGCTGTGAAACTTCCCTGAATGGCTTTATCATTTTGTATTTTACCCCAAGCGCTATATGAAAGTTTCAGTTCCTCTTTATTCTTGTCAATACTTGATATTGCCCATTTCTTTTATTTTAGACGTTCTAATATGTATATATTGATTTACCATCATGGCTTTAATTTGCCTTTCTCTAATGGCTAATGATATTGAGCATCTTTTCTGTGCTTATATGCCATCTGTATATCTTCTTTGGTGAAGTGGTTCAGATCTTTTGCCCACTTTTTAAAAATTGGATTATTATTGTTGAGTCTTTGAAGTTCTTTATATATTCTGGATATGAATCCTTTGTCAGACGTGTGATTTGCAAATGTTTCCTTACAGTCTACAGTGTCTCTTAACAGTGTTTTTTGCAGAGAAAAGTTTTAAAATTTTGATGAAGCTCAATTTACCATTTTTAACTTTTATAAATTGTGCTTTTGGTGTCATATCTAAGAACTTTTTCATAAACCAAGTTCATGAAGATTTTCTCATTTTTTTCCTAAAACTTTTGGGTTTTACTTTTACATCTGAGATCCAGTTTGAATTAAATTTTTATAAGATGTGAGATATAGGTCAAGGTTCTTTTTTTTTCTTGTTTCTTTTTTTGGCATATGGGGATCAATTTTTAAAATACCCTTTGTTGAGAAGAGTACCTTTTCTCCATTGAATTGCTTTTGCACCTTTGTTACAAATCACTTGACCATATTTATATGGGTCTATTTCTGGAGTGTCTTCTGTTTCATCGATCTGTGTGTCTGTCCTTTTGCCAATACCACACTGTCTTGAATACGGCACCTTTATATAGTAAGTCTTAAAATAGAATGATATGAGTCTTCCAACTTTGACCTGGCCATTCCAGCCCCATTTGCTGTCCCTTTTGTCTATTTATATCAGTATGAACTCACAGATTGTTATTTTATTACATTTTTTTATTTTGAAATTATTTTATTGTCATTTACTTTGTTGCTCAAATTGTTCCAGATTGGCCAATGGGAGATAGATCTTATCATTCTTTGAAGACTTTCTTACCTTCTGGCATAACAAGATATTCTGGGGTCCTCTTGCCCATTTCCTGTCCTAGCCTGGAATCAACCATTTTTCCAAGGAGGCCTAGTTTCTTTTATTGGAGAATGGTATTTAGAAACCAAGATCTGGGAGCTGTATGTGCTCATCGTTGCTGGATTATCATTGCCTCAAGGCCCTCTCAGTGGACCGAGCTGGGAAATAAATGTATGTACGTATGTATGCATATACGTCTACATTTCTATTTATCTTGAAAACTGTGAGTTCATACTGTTACCATTAATTCTTATCCAGCACCACACAATTCCTTCTAGCACCCCCCTTTCTGTATTTGTAACTCTTTCACTCAGCATAATTATTTAGAGATTCAGTCATGTTGTGTGCTTAAATAGTTTGTTCCTTTTTATTATTGTTTTATTCCATTGTATGGGTATACCACAATCTTAGGAAATTGCCAGACTTTTCTCCTAAGGTGATAGTGCCATTTTACATTCCCACCAGTAGCGTATGAAAATTCTAGTTCCTCTACATTATCACCAAACTTTGGTATTGTCAATCTTTTTAATTTTATGCTTTGTAATAGGTATGTTGTGATATCTTGCATGGTTTTAATTTGCCTTTCCCTAATGACTAATGGCTTTTAATATCTTTCCATATGCTTATTTGCTTTCCTTATACTTTCTTTGGTGGCATGTTTATTCAGATCTTTTTAACAGTGGGTTATTTGTTTCTTAGGTGAGTTTTGAAAGTTCTCTATATATTCTGGATACAAGGCTTTATCAGATATATGATTAGTAATTATTTTCTCTAAGTCTCTGTCTTGGCTTTTCACTTCCTTAATAGTGTTATTTGAAGAACAGAAGGTGTTATTTTGGATGAAGTCCAATTAATACTTTTTTTTTTAATGGATTGTGCTTTTGGTGTTCTATCTAAGATCTTCTTTCTCAGCCTAAGGTAAAAAAGATTTTCTCATGTTTTTTTCCTAGAAATTCTATGATTTTTGGTTTAACATTTTTGTCATCAATTTTTAATTAATTTTTGTATATGGTGTGAGGTATGGATCCAAGTTAATTTTTAAAAAATGTGTATTTGTTCTGGCATGATTTGTTGAAAAGATTATTTTTCTCCCTTGAATTTTGCCTTCTCATTTTTGTGGAAAGTCACTCAATCCTGTATTTGTAGTTCTGTTTTTGGATTCCGTTCTATTCTATTTATTTCTCTGCCAATACCATATTCTTGATTACTGAATCTTTGTAATTAGTTTTGATTCAGGTAGTGTGTCTTCCAATTTTGTTCTTTTTCAAAGTTGTTTTTGCTATTTTAGATACTTTATTTTTCTGTATGAATCTTAGAATGTTTGTCCATTCCTACAAAAAAGCGTGCTTGAATTTTTATTGGAATTGCATTGAATCTATAGAGCGGTTTGGGGAGAATGAGAATCCTTTATTAGTTACGTTGAGTCTTTGGATCCAGATACTTGGTATGTCTCTCCATTTACTTAGATCTTCTTTAGTTTCTCTCAGAAACGTTTTATAGTTTTCAGTGTATATGTCTTATCAGATTCCTAAGTATTTCAAGTTTGTTGGTGCTATTAAAAGAGGTATTTTTTAATTTCAATTTTTGATTAATTGCTAGTGTACAGAAATACAGTTGGTTTTTTACATTGGTCTTGTTTCCTGCAACTTTACTAAACTCATTTATTCTAGCAACTTTTTGTCAATTCTCTAGATTTTTCTACACAGATGATCATGTTGTCTGTGAATAAAGATAGTTTTAATTCTGCCTTTTCAATGTTGATTCCTTTTATTTCTGTTTTAACTTTTGATTTTTATTTGAAATACAGCAAGTCTGTATTCTGTGTAGGGTCCCTCCCCACAGACATCTTTGTTGACTTTATTTTATCTTTAGATTATATGTAGCATTAACATTGTTCTAAAAGGACTATATAAAGTGTATACTCAAAGGTAGTCCCTCCCATCTCATGTGTCATAGTCCTGTCTCCGTGTGCTTTACACTCTGTTCCCACCCACCACCTTAATTCAGCCTTTAATCTTGTCTGATTCATAGTATTCATGCTTTGGGTCTTTCTCTCCCACCATTCCCTCACTTTTCTTTAAAGTAGCTGCCCCACAGATTTTACTAAAAGTGTAGAAATTCTTCCTTTATGAAACCTAGAGCACATTGATAGACAAAATTAAATAAAAGGTTAGAGATCTGGCAGTTTCATAAAAGCAGGAATTCTTAAGCCAGGCTGTATGAGTTTTCAAAAAGTGTGTTTATATTAGAGTGTGTATGTTTATATTTAGTTGAAATGTTTTTCTGGAGAGTGGAGTCCATAACTTTCATCATGTTTTCAGAGGAATTTATTTAAAGAAAAAAAAGGTAAGAATGCCTTTAGAATGAATGAGTTTGGACCTACCCAATATAAAGGCTGATTAGTGAGCCTCTTGTCTCTTGAGTCTTTTGTATCTTTTGAAGATAACATTTTAAATGTCTCTGTTGTAATATTTGACTGTTGCTTGTGGTTAATCCAGTTATACATGTCGCTCAGCACTTGGGCTTGTAAACCTTTCCGCCTACTGTTTTGTATCATAGGTTTTTAAGAATTTGAATGCACTTTAGAAGTTTCCTTTCAGGTTAAATCTTTTTAATGTTAGTCTTTAATAAAGTTAAAAGAATCTCTGGATTCCTGTTGTCAAGTCACTATAAAGTTACTCTGGCAGAGAAAGGTAAGGGTATTCAAAGCACACATGGAGAATTCATATTTTACAAGAACTTTTGACCAACTTGCCACGTGTGGCTTCCTTTTTAGATGTCCCATGTCTGAAAGCAGAGCACCATAATATATAGTGCTTAAATCCTTGGGCAGTGTAGCCGTTCTGCCTGAGTTCACTTCTGACTGTGCCTTCTACTCACCGAATGTCCTGTTTAGTTTCCTTACCTAGCGAATGAGAATAATAATTATACCTACCTCATGTGTACCCATTTGTTAAATAAATAAAGGTAAAGCAGAAAAAGACTTAGAAGTAGGAATGTTTCCACAGACTTGAGAGCCTCCTCCTCCTCGGCCTCCCCCTGTGATGGTAAGTGTGTGGGTTCCATTGGGGCAGATTTCAGTACAGAGTAGGTGATGTCATCCTGTTCCCAGGTTTAAAAGGCCAGAGTGGTGATGTTAGTTGTTGCTTGTTATATCTGTTAAAGTATAATAAGAATTTTCTCTTTTATTTCTGTCAAGCCAAACTAGCAAGACGCAGTCAAGAACGAGACAATCTTGGCATGCTGGTCTGGTCACCTAATCAGAATCTATCGGAAGCAAAACGTAAGTTTTAGAGCACCTTTATTTCCCACCTTTCTTATTTTGCAAAGTTTTAAAGTCACCTTTGTAGCTAAAAGTCCCCACATATATTACATTCCTGTTACATTTTTAAAATAATTTGAAAGTGTATATTTCTTTACTGTGGCCTTTCATAGTGATTTACAGGTTCCTAACCTTTGGTTTCATAATCTACTTTTTAACAAATGCTGTACAACCTAATACTGGAGCAGCTAGGGGGAAAGGCTCAGAGTGGAGAGAAAATTACAAGGCACTGTATAATTCCTTCAGCTGAGAATTAATGTATTTATAAACATGAAGAGTTGAACAAATTTCTAATTTGAAGGATTACAAAGGACAAATGTGTATTATTGGAAATAGGCTTTATATTTGAAGACTTCAGCCTAGCTAGAAGTAAAACTTTTGAATTGGCTGTTGGTTTTATATGTTTAGAATTTTGTCAGAATAAATATTCTGAGCTATCTAGGATTTTTTTTTAGGGGACTGGGGGTCCTATATCTTTTAGTAATATTAATTGTATTTTCAGAGTTTACTTTTTCAACTTTTTCCCCTCTGCTCAAAGAATACCATGCAAGAATAACTTTATATCTGATATATTACTGTAAGTCTTTGCTATTTGCAAAGTTTTTGTTTTCTTCATAACTTAAAGGAGAGAGGAGAAACTAAATCCCCTTTTTGTTAATTTTCAGTAGGAGTCCATGGATGGGATTTATGGGGACTTGTGAACTTGCAAATGACATGCAAAGTATTTGATATATGTTTGTTTTTATGGAGAAAAGGGCATTGGATTTTGAGAGGGCTCTTTGACAAAAATAGGGTAAGAATCAATGTTCTAAAAAGTAGTAAGGCTTAGAAAACCATCAGTGGTAAATGTTCATCAGGAAACTCTGAAATTGTGAATAAAGGCTGGAACTCTTAGGCTTTGATCAGGATTTCCCAAATTGTGGTTTGCAGTATTAAAATAGATGTTAACAAGTCTCTATGGCCAAATAAGTGTGAGAGATGGTGCATATTAAACATCCTCCTCTTGTTTAGTCCACATCTGTGTTAGTATATCTCAGGTGCGCAAAGATCTCTTATGATAAAGAAACATGTTTAATTTTGACTGAGAAGGAACTCTTTTTTTTTTTTTTGTACACTACCCTCCATAGAAGACCGGAAATTAAACTCCTCTTAGCAGTGCAAAATTTAGCAATAATAAAATAATCAGTCTAATCTGATTTTAAGAGTATCTTAATTTTGCCTGCATCAGGCTGCTGCTTGATGAGTTTATAATGGAAAGCAGAACTGCAGAAGGAAGTGTAATGGCATTTCTGATGCCTTTATTGTGCTGGGGAAGACCTTTTAAGTATTTCCTGTTTGTGTTTTTTTTTCTCCTTTGAGCGCTTGCAGTAACTTTCAAAAGCGATTTATTCCATTTTTGAACATGTTGTTCTTTCTAACAGAGAGCTGGCAGTCTGCCTCCCTGTACTTTTTTAAGCTTCGTTTTCCTGTACTCTGCTAAATAAGTTGACTTCCGTATGAGTCTTTTAGGTGCTCAGTCATCCTGCCTCCGTTACTGTCCCAGTCGAAGTTAAACTTGCCTCGTTGCTGCAAGTGTTTTTCAGATGATTGGATTTCCGGGTTTCTTTTCATCTCTTGCCTTCCTGGGTATGTTCTCGGTGGTCGCAATGGCCATCTTAAATAATGGTGCCCAGAACGGAATGTGAAGGACGGTGAGCATTTGTTGAGCCTCTGTGGCACGCACTGTAGTAAAATGTCCCCCGTGCTCCTGTGTCATTCAGTCCTCACAGCAACCCAAGAGGAAAGCTGTGTCCCCATTTTACGGATGGCGCTAAGTGGTGGAGCCAGTGGTAGGATCCGGGTTGCTGACTCTTCCTCTGGTCGCGCTCTCAGCAGATGTCTCAGGTTGAGTTCATCAAGTCTCAGTCCTCTCTTCGTTTCAGCCACCTTTCTTCTCTTATTATAGTTCAAGATTATATTGGTACTTTTTGCTGTTCTGTTACCTGTTGGCATCTTTGGAATCAGAATTTAATTTTAATATTGTTTCATTTTTCCTAGACAGAGAAGAAAAGAGCAGAATATGAAAAGCTAATACACTTTTAAACAATGGTATCACCTAAAATAAATTTGCAATTTTGATGTAAGCCCTGCCAGTATTCGTTAAAACTTTAAACTTTTAAAACCAATCTAAAAGTAGCATTTATATATTCTTGGAAGTTCAGAAGACACAGAAACATATAAAGAAACAACTCGCCCATTATTTCATTACCCAGAGATAACTGCTGGGATATTTTTCATCCTTTGTTTTTCTCCTCTGTGCATATTTATATAAGTGAGATAATGGTATTTCTATATATGTGAGTGTGTATGTGTCTTGTGTATTGTCTTCCTGAACATTTACTTAAGCATTTCTCACATTGTTAGACCCCCTTGTAAACATTTTAAATAGTTGTGTAATACTCTATCATATGGCTATATCAGTGTTTTTAACCATTCTTCTATTGAAAATTTAGGTTTTTTCTAATTTATTGCTATTGTAAAAGAAGATTGTAGTGAAAAACTAAATCATAAGGTTTGTCCTCTTTTTCTATTTATTTTTTGTTATGTTTTTAGTATTTTCTTAAGATATATCCCTAGGAGTAGAATTGTGGGTTGATGAGAATGTTTAATTGTTCAAGAACAGGATGTGAACACAGTGTGGTTCCTTGATGTGAGTGAGGTTCCTCTTAGGAGATGCTCATTTGTGGAGCTTTGGGAATCATACTCCTTGAGTAGTAGTCTAATCACAGTTAGCCCTTAAAATGTAATTGTAGTGTTAATGCAAACAAGTATACACAATCTGTTCTCTTTGCCATCTATCATTGCCCCCTCAACTCCTCTCCCCACAAGTATATAGGCAAAAAAGAAGTCTTTTCTATTTTCCTTTCTTCTTTATTTTGAAAGAATGTGGAAATCTTGGTTGTCCAACAATGATTCTGACTTTACGTGGAAATAGATTTGGAACATACATAGATTTCTAGCAGATACCATCCCCATGTGTAAGCGTGTCTGTAGATCCCTGGCTTTTCCAGTGTTGGTTTCTTCCCTCTCAAGTAGCTGCTTAGAGCTCTGCCTCTTAGAGTTATGGCAAGTTTACAAAATTATTTTGTCGTTATAAAAATAAATGATGTGGAAATTTCAAACAATACAGAATGTGTAATGTAGACAAAGTCCTCTCGTCATCACTTTTTTTTACAATGTATGTGCTTTTTCTAATATTTTTATACATATTAATATATAAATTTTTACCATAAAATATGAGTTCAGCAATTTGCTTTTAACAGTATCTCTGGGACTTTGTTCTATCCCAATACATTTACAATTGCCTACTTTTTAACTAACAAGTATGGGTGTACTATAATTTAGTCTTTTTTTTTTTTCAAACAAAATTCCCTATCAATGGCTCTTTGAAATCGTTTAGTTCTTTATTTTTTTTTTTTAACTTGCTTTTAAAAAGCTGTAGTGAACATTTTTATATCTTTAGGATAAATCCCTAGGAATAGAGTTCCTAGGTCAAGGAGCAAATATAATATTTCTTCTCCTCCTTTTTTTTTTAAAAACATAGAATTAATTTTTAGAGAAGTTTTAGGTTCACAGCCAAATGGAGCAGAAAGTACAGAGATTTTCTGTATACCCCTGCCCCTCCTCCCCTCACTGTGGACATTCCTCATCAAAGTGACATTTGTTAGAATCAGTGAACCTGCACTGATACATTATCATCATCCAGAGTCCATAGTTTACATTAGGGTTCACTCTTCTGTTGTACATTTTATAGGTTTTGACAAACGTATAATAACATGTATCCACCATTGTAGTATCATACAGAATAATTTTCCTGCCCTAAAAAGTCCTCTGTGCTCTATTTATACACCCCTCCCAACCCCCTAACTCTTGGCAATCATTCTTTTTACTGTCTCCATAATTTTGCCTTTTCCAGAATGTTGTATAGTCGGAATCATACAGTATGTAGCTTTTTCAGATTGGCTTCTTTGACTTAGTAATAATATATATTTGAGGTTCCTCCATGTGTTTTCATGGTTTGATAGCCCATTTTCTTTTTATTGCAAATAATTTCATTGTCTGAATGTACCACAGTTTGGTTATTCATTCACCAACTGAAGGACATGTTGGTTGCTTCCAAGTTTTGTCAATTATGAATAAAGCTGCTATAAACATCTGTGTGCAGGTTTTTGTGTGGACATAAGTTTTCGACTCCTTTGGGTGGATACTGGGGAGTGGGATTGCTGGAACATATGGTAAGAGTATGTTTAGTTTTGTAAGAAATTGCAAAACTGTCTTCTGAAGTGGCTATACCATTTTACATTTCTACCAGCAGTGAATGAGAGTTCCTGTTGCTCCACATCCTTGCCAGTATTTGGTGTTGTCAGTATTTTGGATTTTGGCCACTGAAAGAGGTATATAGCTTATTTTCTTTCAAACTAAAAAATAATACACACAGTAAGACCTGAAACCATAAGACTTCTAGAAGAAAATATAGGCAGTACACTCTTTGACATCAGTTGTAAAAGGATCTTTTCAGACACCATATCTTCTTGGACAAGGGAAACAATAGAAAGAATAAACAAGTGGGACTTCATCAGACTAAAGAGCTTCTACAAGACAAGGGAAAACAGGATTGGAACAGAAAGACAATTCGCCAACTGGGAAAAAAATATTTGCAAATCATATATCTGACATAGAGTTAATCTCCATAATATATAAAGAACTCACATGACTCAACAACAAAAAATCAAACAACCCCATCAGAAAATGGGCAGGGAATATGAACAGACATTTCTCCAAAGAAGATATACAGATAGCCAGTAGGCACATGAAAAGATGCTCATCATCACTAATCATCAGGGAAATGCAAATCAAAACTACAGTAAGATATCACCTTACACCCATTAGAATGCCTATAGTAACCAAGACAAAAAATAACAAATGTTGGAGAGAATGTGGAGAAAATGGAACCCTCATATGCTGCTGGTGGGAATGCAAACTGATGCAGCCACTATGGGAAACAGTACGGAGATTTCTCAAAACATTAAAAATAGAAATACCATATGACCAGCCATTCCACTATTGGGTATATCTATCCAAAGAACCTGAAATCAGCAATTCAGAAAGACTTATGCACCCCTATGTTCATTGCAGCATTATTCACAATAGCCAAGAGTGGAAGCAGCCTAAGTGCCCATCGACTGATGATTGGATAAAGAAGATGTGGTATATATATACACTATATACAATATATATACAATAGAATACTACTCAGCCATAAAAAATGACAAAATTGTCCCATTCGCAACAACATGGATAGACCTTGAGGGAATTATGTTAAGTGAAATAAGCCAGATAGAGAAAGACAAACTCCATATGATTTCACTCATATGTGGAAGATAAACACACATGGACAAAGAGAACAGATCAATGGTTACCAGGGGGTGGGGGGTGGGAACAAATGTGGAAGGGGCGTACCTGTAAGATGACTGACAAATAGTACTGTACAACTGAAATTTCACAGTGTTGTAAACTATTATAACCTCAATTAAAAAAAATACATATTAAATAAAGTAAAATAGTGAAAAATATCCTATGTCTCTCAAGGTAACCACTGTTATGTTAATTTTCTGGGTCTGTTAATCCCTATAAACTTATCTTGTTTTTTCTAAATGCTAATGTAATATAAGTGTTTCATAGTTTAAGCATTTCTAAACAGTGCAGCAGAGAACATCATTGAGTTGGGGTTGCTAGGTCAAATGATACATACATTTTAAATTTTATAGATTTTTTTTTCATTTTTCTTCTAAAGAGTTGTATGAGTGTGCCTATTTTCCAAAACCTCCCTAGCACTGGGTATATTAATTCTTTTCTTTAGAAATTTTTTAAAATTGTTTTTAATTGTGGTAAGATATACACAACATAAAAGTTACCATCTTAACCATTTTTAAGTGTACAAATCAGTGGTATTTAGTACATTCACACTGCTGTCCAACCATTCTCCGGAGCTCATTTCATCTTGCAAAACTGAAACTCTGTACCCATTAAACAACAACTCTGCATTTTCCCCTCCCCCAGCCCCTGGCAACCGCCATTCCATTTTCTGATTGAATGAATTTGACGACGCTGGGTACTTCATATAAATGGGATCATGCAGTATTTGTTTTTTTTGTGACTGACATTTCCCTTGACATAATGTCCTCAAGATTCATCCACGTTGTAACATGCGTCACAATTTCCTTCATTTTTATGGCAGAAATATCCTATTGTATAGATATATCACATTTTGTCTATCCAGTTATCCATCAGTGGACACTTGGATTGTTTCCACATTTTGCCCATTATGAATAATACTGCTATGAACATGGATGTACAGATATGTCTTTGAGACCCTGCTTTTAATTCTTTTGGGTATATACTCAGAAGTAGAATTGCTGGATTTGGTAATTCTGTTCTTTTAATTTTTTGAGGAACCTCCATACTGCTTTCCACAGAGGCTGTACCATTTTATAGTCCCATTAACAGTGCACAGGAATTCCGATATCTCCACATCCTTGTCCACACTTGTTATTTTCTGTGGGTTTTTTGGGGGGAGATAGTAGCCATCCTAATGAGTGTGAGGTTGTATCACTTTGTATGGCATAATAATTTTTTTTAAAACTTTGCTAAACTGATAGGAAAGGATTTTATTAGTTATTGCTAACACTGAGTATCTTTGTATTTTGACCTTTTAATTCTTCTATAAAAATCAGTCAAACCTTACATTATTTTTGTTTGATTTGTTTTCTAAAAATTATATTTAGTTAAATCTATTAATCTTATTCATGGCTTCTAGTATAGCGTCATGCTGAAAAAGCCGCCCCTTCCCGCAAAATATTACAGACATAGATGCCTGCGTTTCTTCTGTCCTCCTTTCTTTCTTCTTCTTTCCTCATTTAAATCATTGTTCTATCTGGAATACTGAATTCTTTTCCCCTTCACTTATGTTAAATTCATACACACACACACATGCACACTTTGGTCTATTTCTGGACTCTTGATTTTGTTTCATTGATCTATCTGTTGATTCCTGATTTGATACCATTTTTATTCTTCTCAGTGTTCCTGGCTCATGTGTTTGTTCTTCTAGGTGAATCTTAGGCTCATGTTACCAAGTTCGCTCCAAAAGTATCTCGATTGGGGTTTTATAAATGTGAAGCTTGGTTTCATTCACATTTTTATTGAGCAGCTTTGTGTGCCTAGTAGTGTACCAGAATGAGGGATTCAGGAAGCTTATATTCTAATGGAGAAAGAGGGGGAAAATGAACATGTAAACAAATAATTTATATGTACTTCCTCTAGTCCAACTCTTTCTTTTTAAATGTGAAAAACTGAGGTCAAGAGAAGTCAAATGCTTAAGGCCCCACAGCTAGTTAGTAGCCAGGTTTGGGCTAGATTTCTGGTCTCCAGACTGCATTTATTAAACACTTCTGCTTTCATATGCTGCTCCATTTAGTAAACTGTAATTAAATACTTAAAGCATTAGTGGTATTACACTAGTTGCTTTCAGCTGTGTCTAAGTAAAACTTCTTTAATGAGAGATACAACCTGTGGGGTATAGCTAGAAAATGTGCCTTATAGAAACACTTTTCATCTAGAGGAAATGTAAATAATTCCGGGTAGCACAGATAAGAACAATAGGATTTCAGTAGTATTAAATGATTGTGGAAAATCACTTGATGGAACAATGACATGAGATATAGGGGACAAAGGTGTGAATGAAGGTTGAATCATGTAGTGGAATCTGGCATTTGGACAGACAGTGAGGGAAACTGAAAAATGTTCACTAATGGGAGAAGAGGACAGTTGGTTCTTACATTATTTTAGCATCAGGCATCTCCTGTGTACTGTTAGTGTTCTGATGCTCCCCTTGGAACCCAGCAAAGTGGTACATTTTCTTAGGTAGAAACAAGGGAAGTATTGGGGACAGTTAACATTTGAGTAAATGAATAAGAGATCGCTGGCTGGACAAGGGGCACAGGTGCACTTTAGACAGACGAAAAGATAGCATTTGCACAAGCATGAAAATGTGGGAGGAAATGCAATGCTTTATTTTTGAGACCTGCTTGGCTGTGACACATGTTGTCCTTAGCGATGTGAGAGCTATGAAACTAGAAAGGCATGCCGACTCCTTAAAGGGATGAGGATTTTTGCTTTTTGGTGAGGTCATAGTAGTTAATAACATTGTGAAAGTCAGCTCATATATGTGTGCTTTCACCCCTTACGCCTACCACCCAGCCTCCTTTCCCTCTGATAACTGCTAATCTCTTCTCTTTGTTCATATATTTGTTTATCTTCCACATATGAGTGAAATCATATGGTGTTTGTCTTTCTCTGTCTGGCTTATTTTGCTTAACATAATAGTCTGAAGGTCCATCCATGTTGTTGTGAATGGGATGATTTTGTCTTTTGTTATGGCTGAGTAGTATTCCATTGTATATATACACCACATCTTCTTTATCCATTCATCAATCCATAGGCACTTGGGTTGCTTCCACCTCTTGGCTATTGTGAATAATGCTGCAGTGAACATAGGAGTGCATAAATCTCCTTGAATTGTTGATTCAAGTTCTTTGGCTAAATACCCAGTCGTGGGATAGCTGGATCTTATGGTATTTCTATTTTTAATTTTTTGAGAAATCTCCGTACTGTTTCCCATAGTGGCTGCATCAGTTTGCATTCCCACCAGCAGTGTATGAGGGTTCCCTTTTCTCTACATCCTCTCCAACATTTGTTGTTTTTTTGTCTTGGTAATTATAGCCATTCTAACATGTGTAAGGTGATATCTCATGGTAGTTGTTTGTTTTTTTTTAAGATTTTATTTTTTTCCTTTTTCTCCCCCACCCCCCCCCCCCCCCCCCCCCCCCCC
>NC_060286.1:42808594-42897421 GCF_021613505.1 Equus quagga
AACTTAACCACTCGGCCATGGGGCCGGCCCCTCATGGTAGTTTTGATTTGCATTTCCCTGATGATTAGTGATGTGGAACATCTTTTCACGTGCCTCTTGGCATTCTGTATGTCTTCTTTGCAGAAACGTCTGTTCATCTCCTCTGCCTATTTTTTGATCAGGCTGTTTGTTTTTTTGTTCTTTAGTTCTGTGAGTTCCTTGTGTACTATGGAGATTAACCCCTTGTCAGATAGATGATTTGCCAATATTTTCTCCCAATTGGTGGGTATCTTTTTGTTTTGATCTTAGTTTCTTTTGCCTTGCAGAAGCTCTTTAGTCTGATGAAGTCCCGCTTGTTTATTTTTTCTTTTCTTTCCCTTGTCTGAGAAGACATGGTATAGGAAAAGATCCTTTTAAGTTTGATGTCAAAGAGTGTTCTACCTATATTATCTTCTAGGAGTTTTATGGTTTCACGTCTTACCTTTAAGTCTTTAATCCATTTTGAGTTAGTTTTTGTGTATGGCAAAAGATAATGTCTACTTTCATTCTTTTGCATGTGGCTGTCCAGTTTTCCCAACACCATTTATTGAAGAGACTTTCCTTTCTCCATTGTGTGTTCTTAGCTCCTTCGTCAAAAATTAGCTGTCTGTAGATGTGTGGTTTTACCTCTGGGCTTTCAGTTCTGTTCTATTGATCTGTGTGTCTGTTTTTGTACCAGTACCATGCTGTTTTGGTTACTGTAGCTTTGTAGTATATTTTGAAGTCAGGGATTATGATGCCTCCAGCTTTGTTCTTTTTTTCTCAGGATTGCCCCATATGAATTTTAGGATTGTTTGTTGTATTTCTGTGAAGAATGTCATTGGGCTTCTGATTGGGATTGCATTGAATCTGTAGATTGTTTAGGTAATATGGACATTTTTAACTATGTTTATTCTTCCACTCCGTGTGCATGGAGTATCTTTCCATTTCTTTATCTTATCCTTGATTTCTTTAAATAATGTCTTTATAGTTTTCATTGTATAGGTCTTTCACTTCCTTGGTTAAATTTATTCCTAGATATTTTATTCTTTTTGTTGTGATTGTCAATGGGATTGTATTCTGGAGTTCTCTTTCTGTTAGTTTGAGTAAAGAAATGCAACTGATTTTTGTAAGTTGATTTTGTACCCTGCAATTTTGCTGTAGTTCTTGATTGTTTCTAATAGTTTTCTGATGGATTCTTTAGTGTTTTCTAGATATAAAATCATGTCATTTGCAAACAGCGAGAGTTTCAGTTCCTCCTTGCCAATTTGGATTCCTTTTATTTCTTTTTCTGGCCTAATTGCTCTGGCCAAAACCTCCAGTACTATGTTGAATAAGAGTGGTGAGAGTGGGCAACCTTGTCTTGTTCCTGTTCTCAGAGGGCTGGCTTTTAGTTTTTGCCAGTTGATTATGATATTGGCTCTGGGTTTGTCAGATATCGCCTTTATTATGTTGAGGTACTTTTCCTCTATACCCATTTTATTGAGAGTTTTTATCATAAATGGATGCTGGATCTTGTCAAATGCTTTTCTCTGTGTCTATTCAGATGATCCTGTGGTTTTCATTCATCATTTTGTTAATGTGGTGTATCACATTGATTTGCCCGTGTTGAATTATCCCTGTGTCCCTGGTATAAATCCCACTTGATCGTGGTGTATGATCCTTTTAATGTCATACTGTATTCAATTTGCCAATATTTTGTTGAGGATTTTTGCATCTATGTTTGTCAACGATATTGGCCTATGTATTTCCTTTTTTGTTTTGTCCTTGTCTGGCTTTGGGATCAGGGTGTTGTTGGCCTCGAAAACCTGTTAGGAAGTGTTCCGTCGTCTTCAATTTTTTTGAATAGTTTGAGAAGGATAGACATTAAATCTGCTTTGAATGTTTGGTAGAATTCTGCAGAGAAGCTATCTGGTGCTGGACTGTTATTTTTTGGGAGGTTTTTGATTACTGTTTCAATCTCTTATAATTGATCTACTCAGATATGAGTCTAAGAATGTATCCATTTCTACTAGATGGTCTAATTTGTTGACGTATAGTTTTTCACAGTATTCTCTTATAATCCTTTGTATTTTTGTGCTATCTGTTGTAACCTCTCTTTCGTTTCTAATTTTATTTTTATTTATTTGAGCCTTCTCTCTTTTTTCCTAGTGAGTCTGGCTAAGGGTTTCTCACTTTTGTTTACCTTCTCAGAGAACCAGCTCTTAGTTTCATTGATCCTTTCTACTATTTTTTTGGGTTTTTTTGGTTTCAATTTCATTTATTTCTGCTCTCATTTTTTTTCTTCTTCTCCTCGTCCCTCCTCCCTCTTCTCTCCCCCTCCAAAGCCCCCCCAGTACATAGTTGTATATTCTAGTTGTGAGCGCTCTCATTTTTATTATTTCCCTCTTTCTGCTGACTTTGGGCTTTGTTTGGTCTTCTTTTTCTAGTTCTGTTAGGTGTAGTTTGATTGCTTATTTGAGATTTTTCTTGTTTGTTACGGTTGACGTGTTTTGCTATGAATTTCCCTCTTAGGACCACTTTTGCTGCATCCCATATGAGTTGGTATGGTGTATTTTCATTTTCTTTTGTATCCAGATATTTTTTTATTTCTCCTGTAATTTCTTCAATATCAATATTTGTCACTTTCCCAGCTTTTTTCTTGTAGCTCATTTCTAGTTTCATAGCATTATGGTCACATAAGATGCTTGAGATGATTTCACTCTTCTTAAATTTATTGAGGCTTCCCTTGTTTCTCAACACATAGTCTATCTTTGAGAATATTCTGTGTGCACTTGAAAAGAATGTATATTCTGCTGTTTTTGGATGGAATGTTCTATATCTATATTTAGTCCATCTGCTCTAGTTTTTTGTTTAGTTTCACTATTTCCTTGTTGACTTTCTGTCTGGATGATCTATCCATTGATGTAAGTGGGGTGTTAAGGTCCTCTACTATTATTGTGTTGCTGCTAATATCTCCTTTTAGGTCTGTTGATAGTTGCTTTGTGTACTTTGGTGCTCCTGTGTTGGGTGCATAGATATTTATGTGTTAATGTCCTTTTGGTGGCGTGTCCCTTTTGTCATTATATACTGCCACTCTTTGTCTCTCATTGCCTTTTTTATCTGGAAGTCTGCTTTGTCTCATATAAGTATGGCAACACCTGCTTTATTTTGTTTGCCATTAGCTTGGAGTATCATCTTCCATCCCTTCACTCTGAGCCTGTGTTTGTCTTTAGAGGTGAGATGTGTTTCCTGGAGGCATCATATTGTTGGGTCTTGTTTTTTAATCCATCCAGCCACTCTGTGTCTTTTGATTGGAGAATTCAATCCATTTACACTTAGATTTATTATTAATATATGAAGGCTTAATGCTGCCATTTTATCACTTGTTTTCTGGTTGTTCTGTATTTCCCTTGTTTCTCATCCCATGTATTTTGGACTGTGAATTTAGTTTGATGGTTCCCTATGATGGTTTTCTCTGTTTTCTCTTTATTTATCATTTGTGTCTCTGCTCTGATATTTTTTTTGTGTGTATGTGAGGAAGATTGACCCTGTGCTAACTTCTGTTGCCAATCTTCCTCTTTTTTTTTTCTCCCCAAAGCCCCAATACATAGTTGTATATCCTAGTTGTAGGTCACTCTAGTTCTTTTGTGTGGGATGCTGCCACGGCATGGTTTGACAAACAGTGTATAGGTCCATGTCTAGGATCTGAACCGGTGAATCATGAGCTTAACCAAACTCAGCCCTGGGGCTGACCTCTCTGTTCTGATTTTTTGTTTAGTGGTTACTGTCACGTTTGTATAAAAGATCTTGTAGATGAGTAGTCCATTTTTTGATAGGCTCTTATTTCCTTAGTCTAAGCAGGTTCCATCCTTTTCCTCTTCTCCATCTAAGTTATTGTTGTCACAACTTATTCCGTTTTGTGTTGTGAGTTTGTAGTTAAACCAAAGTGATTATAGTTATTCTTGATGTTTTCCTTCCCTTTATCTTTAATGTTATAATTTAGTGTTTCTTAACCTGTTCTGATAGGAAGCTGCAATTTTCTGGTTTTGTCTGCCTATTTTATCTCTTTGCGCAAGGCTTTGTAAACCATTTCTTTTTTTTTTTTTTTTTTTTTTTTCAGATATGCCGGCCTTCTTGGTCCTTTCTTGTTGGGAGGGAGGTCTTATGACAATGACTCCCTCAACTTTTGTTTACGTGGGGAAGTTTTTATTTCTCCATACCTGAAGGATATTTTTGCTGGATAGAGTATTCTTGGCTGAAGGTTTTCTTTCTTCTTTTTTTTTTTCCTACTTTATCTCCCCAAACCCCCCCATACATAGTTGTATATCTTAGTTGTGGGTCCTTCTAGTTGTGAGAAGGTTTTTGTCTTTCAGAATTTTGAATATATCATTCCACTCTCTCCCAGCCTGTAAAGTTTCTGCTGAGAAATCTGCTGAAAGCCTAACAGGAGTTCCTTTGTAGATTATTTTCTTTTGCCTTGCTGGCCTTCATAGTTTTTCTTTGTCATTGACTTTTGCTAGTTTTACTGATATATGCCTTAGAGAAGGTCTTTTTATATTGATGTAATTAGGAGTTCTGTTGGCTTCTTTTGCTTGTAATTCTAGCTTGTTCCCTAAGTTTGGGACGTTCTCAGCTATTATTTCTTTGAACAAGCTCTCTCCTCTTTTCTCTCTTCTCTTCATCTGGAATACCTATAATCCTTATGTTGCCTCTCCTGAGTCAGATATTTCTTGCAGAATTTCTTCATTTCTTTTTAGTCTTAGTTCTTTCTCCTCCATCTGAATCATTTCTATATTTCTGTCCTCTAAATTGCTAATTCTGTCCTCCATAATACCAGCGTTTTTATTTAAGGACTTCAGATTTTTCTTATTCATTATATTTTTCATCTCCAACATTTCTGATTGGTTTTTCTTTATAGTTTCAATCTCTTTTGTGAAGAATTCCCTGTGTTCATTAATTTTATTCCAATTTCATTGAACTGTCTCTCTGAGTTTTCTTGTGACTTGCTGAGTTTTTCTCTGATAGCTGTTTTGGATTCCCAGTCATTCAGATTGTGAAGTTCTGTGCCTTCAGGGTTGATTTCTGGATGTTTGTCTTTTTCCTTCTGGTTTGGAATATTAATAGACCTTTTCATTCTATTTGATGGGGTGGATTTGTGCTTTCACATAGTGGTAGTATCTGGTTGCAGATTCCACCTGCCACCAATAGGGGAGGGGCAGAAGCTATGTTTTCTGAGCTGGCCATGATCCCTGTCAGCTGTGCCTCTTTAAGCCTGGGCCACTTTGTGGGACTGCAGTGGCACTGTGGGCTCTCCTACCAGATGGGAAAGTTATCACATCGGGGCTCAGTTCTGCCACCACCTGCTCTCACTGTCTCACCAAGGCATGCTCCCACCTTGGGGGCTGCTACAATGCTATGGGTGTTCATAGCAGCCAGGAAATCATTCACCCAGGTGCTTAGATCTGCCACTGCCTCTTCTTAAGGTGACTCCTTATGACGTGCTTGCTGGGTTGGACTTGCCCATGGGGTCTGAGCCTGGGACCACAGTAGCACTGTGGGCTCTCCCACTGGACGGGAAAGTGACCACATGAGTGTTTAGGGCTTCTATTACCTGCTCTCATAGTCCCACCAAGATGCACTCCCACCTCTGGGTCTGCAGTGGTACTGTGGGCATTGGCAGCAACCGGGAAATTGTTCACCCAGACACACACATCCACTGCCTTTTCTTCCTAGGTCGTGCTGGCCATTGTGCTTGGTGGGTAGGGTCTCCCCACCGGTCTGAGCCTGGGCCGCTCCCTAGGACCAGGGCAGCACTGGGCTCTCCCACTAGATGGGAAAGTAATCAGGCAGGGGCTCAGGGCTCCCACGCACTCTCATGCGCTCCCACCCTCGGGGCTGCAGCAGTACTATGAGTGCGCTAGCCAGAAGAGTAGCTACATGTGTGCACAGGGCTGCTGGGGGGCCAGAGAGTGCCCACCTACCTGCACCACCTCTTCCGGGGTAGTCCATCCACCTTCAGATAGATGTATAGCTGTGTGGGTCTCTCAGGTGTTATCTTGTGCTGGGTGGGTATCCTCTGTTGATCAAGGGATGTCAATTTAGTTGTAGTTGGAAGGGGAGAGATAAAGGGAACAGCTCACTCCACCACGTTGCTGATGTAACCTAGGGAGGAGATTTTTTGAGGGATTTTTACCTAGAAGCAATATGATTTACATAGGAAAGTTCTGGACAGCCTGGCTCTTTGGTAAGAGCTGGGGCTGGAAGTGGTGTTGATGCAAGTCCTAGTTGGAGAAGTTGATGCTCTTACTAGGCCAGTGCTGTTAAAAGGAGGCTTGAGTGGAGATTTAGGAAGACAAATCAGCAATGTCAGGAGTGTATGAACTGCTCAAAGGTGGTGTGGAAATCATAGGAGTATGAGGTTAGTGGGTGGTCCAGGTGGCCTTTCACATGCCTTTGAAGTGGGATGCTATACATCTAAGCTTATCTGCATTGTTCCATCATTTTCCCCCACATTTTTATTGAAGAGTCTACTAGGCACTCTGTTTCTGTGATATGCCATCATCTTATTGGTTCTGTTCCCTAGTCCCATTGTGATGTGTGCAGCTGCCCTCCTGCATGGATGCCCCCCTCTACTCCCACCTGTGGGCATCCTCCTCACCATTCCTGGCTGCCCTCCTTGGGGACTCCCTCTTCGTCCCACTTGGGCTGCACCCTAGATGCCCACCTTGCTTGCCCCCAGCAGTGACTTTAGGACAGTCTTCTATTCGTGGAGATGCTGCTGCAGCGAATTTAGTACAGACTTTGTATAGAGAGGCAGTTGAAATTAGCAGAACAAAGTGGACATGTTAGTAACAAGAAATCTCAAAAAGCATTTTTACTGAATAGTGGTGTTGTTTTTGAAATGTGTGTAGAGTTAGACCAGATCTTATTCCCAGTCTGGTTCACTTTACTGTTTTAAGGAAAACAAAAATGTTTACCAAAGCAAGTGTGGTCAAATGTAATATAAAACTGTGGTCTGGGAGAATTCTTAGAAGGGAATTTTAGAAGAGAGAATATGTTAGGAAAAGGAGTAACCTGAGGATGATTGATTCAGTGTTTGATTCTTTTTAAGGTATGGCTTGAAAGGTGAATGGGAGCTAGAGGGGAAACCAGTGTACAGCCATGCCCACTGTTGATAGTTTCCTGAAGAAGCGAATTTCCTAGACTCAGCTGCTGTTGCCTTGGGCATAGAAATTACCAAGGTAACTTTTGGCTGTTGGGAATCAGTAAAACAGATGGTTTCACTTATTTATGCATTATGTATTTTATAGGTTATATATAATCAGTGCTTTTGTTGTGTTTGCATTTTTTTATTTTATAAAAATGATGAGAAACTGGTACAGTTTTAAAAAGCTCTTGTCTCATTGTTAAAGACAAAATCATTAGCTATTCCAGAGACAATCAAGCTGGATGATTTTTTAAGCTGGCTGACTATTAACTGTAAAGAAAGAAATTAACACATATAACATGTTAGACATATAGAATTTAAAATTGTGTCGAAAGACAAAGTCAAATTAGAGATTTTAAAATAAATTATTAGCTTTCATGGAATGAGAACCCTCCTTAGACCTGCAACAAACAAAAAAGTTGTTTCTGCATTAGGGCGTCTGACTTCACTACCCCTTTTAGGGATTATATTGTTTGTGCAAGTTTCATAGGTATATAGCAAATGTCTAAACTTTCATGTAAGTATATAGTCAGTGTCAGCAGTCTATTCAGAACGTTCCAGTTCCCTATAAAGTCAGAAGACTGATGGTTGGCCAGAGGCCCTATGTAGTCTAACCCCACGTCTGCCCTCCTGAACTTAGCTAAAACATGCTCCCTAGAGCCTTTTCTGTTCTCTCTGTCTGGAATACGCTTTTCCCGAGTGTCCACATGGCTCACTCCCTCCGTTCTCCTTGTCATTGCTTAAATGTTACTATCACAGAGGCCCTCCTTGACCATACTGTAAAATGGAGACCACTGCTGCCTACCTTCTTTTCCTTCACTCCATTTATCACCACCTGATGTAGGGGTATTTATGTGTCTCTCCACGACACTAAACATTGATGAGCGGAGGAGCTTGATGTTTGCTCAGTTCTCTGTCTGCCCTCTCTTGGCGTGTGGTAGACGTATCATAAATACTTGTCCAGTGAATGAGAAAGTGATGGGGGTATGGATGCTCCTTTGTGTGGAGATTTGCAAATATAGGCTATTTGGCTATTTGTTCTGCAGCTTGGGTCATCTGGAATCCTCTAAAATTTTCTTCTTTGCCACTTACTTACTCAGTAAGTATTTGCGTGACTGCATATGTGCTGGGCACTGGAAGAGTACAACACTGACAAGTCCCTGCCCAGGTACAGCCTAGAATCTAACGGGAAGCTGCCCTGGTAAATTCTAAGTCCCTTGACGGGAGGGGAAAGTGCACTCAAAGTTCTCTCCGTTCTTTGACTGGAGTGTGTGCTGGGGTAGGGATAGGATAAGCTAATATTGGTTTCCAGCTTTTTTATAAATAAATGGCTATCAAAGAGCTTGTGATTAATATGCTATTTAGTGTGTGAAAATAATTTTTACCATTTTTATCTTCTTTTAAGTGTTCTGGAGTTAACTAAAATGTGCAAAACTTACTAGACGAGACATAGAGCTGAATTTACAAACTGTAGTGGCAGTCCTCCATTAAAAATCAAGGATTACTTTACCCTTTAATCATATCAATGTGTCTTATCTTCATCCTTTTAAACTTAAATTTCATTTTGTTAAGTTATCATAATTTATTTATCCTTTGTCTTCACAATGGACATTTGTTTCCAGCTTTTTACTATTACAACTGTTACTCCTAGGAACATTCTTTGACCAATTTCTTGGTATCCATCTGGAATGTAGATATTCAGCTGAGAGATCAGTGCCAAATTATTTTCCAAAGTGGTCACACTGGTTTATTCTTCTACCAGTAAAATATTTTCTCCATTCCTTCTCCAATAATTGCCATTCTTGGACTGCATTCTAGACAATCCAGTGAGTTTAACATTGCTTCTCATACCAAGGAATTTTGCTGGGTTTTTTTTTTTTTTAAGATTTTATTTTTTTCTTTTTCTCCCCAAAGCCCCCCAGTACATAGTTGTATATTCTTCGTTGTGGGTCCTTCTAGTTGTGGCATGTGGGATGCTGCCTCAGCGTGGCTTGATGAGCAGTGCCATGTCCGCACCCAGGATTCGAACCAACGAAACACTGGGCCGCTTGCAGTGGAGCGCGCGAACTTAACCACTCGGCCACGGGGCCTGCCCCAGGAATTTTGCTATTTTTGTTAGGTGTGATAATGGCATTGTGGATCTGTAAAAAATGTCCACATTTTTAAGAATATGCATATTGATATACGGTCATGTATGGCTTAACAACAGGGATCCATGTTCTGAGAAATGTGTCGTTAGGCTCTTTTGTCATGTGAACATCGTAGACTGTCGTTACACAAACCTAGACTACACACCTAGGTTTTATGGTACTCATCTCATGGTACTACCATCGTATATGCTGTCTATCATTGACCAAAACATGGTTATGTGGCACAGACCTATATAGAGGGCTGAAATAACTGGGATTTACTTTAAAATTCTTCAGCAAATATAAAGCACAATTTTGGGTCAATTAACCAGATTGGAATACAGACACAGATTAAAGTGTTGTTTCAATGCTAAATTTACTGTTCTGTGGTTATGTAAAACAATATGCCTACTCTTAGAAAACGTATGCTGAATATTTAAGAGTACAGGGCCATAATGTAGGGCATTTTGAAATGGTTCAGAAAAGAAATTACATATATACATGAAGCTTGTTTTTATTATTATTATTTTTATTTCTCCTTTTTCTCCCTAAAGCCCCCCAGTACATAGTTGTATATTTTTAGTTGTGGCATGTGGGATTCCGCTTCAGCATGGCTTGATGAGCGGTGCCATGTCCAAGCCCAGGATCTGAACTGGGAAAATCCTGGGCCCCCTGAAGCGGAGCGTGTGAACTTAACCACTCAGTTACGGGCCAGCCCCTGTTTTTATTATTAAAAATAGTCCATAATTCCTTCACCTTATCTTGTGGCTGTAACCACATTAAAATTTTGCTTTCATATCTTTTCTGTGTGCTTATGTGTACTCGAATTTTAAGCACAAATGGATCATACTGTATGTAATAGTTTTTCAACTTTAATTTTCCCATGATGAAAAATTAAACTGAGTATTGATCCTGAATAATATCCTATCATACACCTTAATTTTTTTAACCACATCCTTATTCTTGACTAATTTATATTTTTTCGATTCTTCCCTATTAGAAATAACACATGAGTAGGCAGGAATTTATAATATCCTTTTCCAGTAGAAACAAAAACCTTCCTCAATTCTGTGGATCAGGTTTCCCAGTTAAGTGCATTCGTAGTTCTTTTTCTCTGGCACTTATGACAATTGGGATTAATTGTTTGTGTAATTATTTCTCTCCAGCCAGACTGAGTTCTATGAAGGCAGAGACTGACTGTTTTAATCATGGCTGTATTAAGCAACACTGGGCACACAGTAGGGCTGAAAGATTTATTGAATCAGAGGAGAATAATTAAATGTAAAACATATTAGTTTATTATAAAATGTCACCCTTCTGCAACCAACTTTGAAAGCACAGGTTTCTTTTACTGGGTGAGGAAACCATCTCCCACCCCCTCAAGATTCAAGCATTGAAAATGATAGGATTTACAATGGGAATACCTGCCCCCTCCCAACACACATGCCCCTATATTCTCATTATACCACTGTGCGGTTTAACTTCCATTTTCAGAGCCAAAGAAACAGGGGCCTGCACAGGGGAAGTGACTTGTCTAAAGTTTGTGGTGGGCAGAGCCTTATATCCCTGTGCACTTCCTATAACCTAGCCTCCCTCTGTGTTTCCCTTGGCCGTTTGAATGTCACTTAGGACCCCTCTTTCCTGTGTCCTTGTACACAGGTGGATTGTAGTGAGGGCAGGACCATTGTATAACCCTGCCTTTTCAAACCTAGGTAAAGGGCAAATGTGTCTATGAAGTAAGATTTGTATACAAGCTATAAGGTGTATACAAGCTATAAGGAGTTGCCAGGATTTGCAGAATTCTAAATCCTCCTTCTGACCACCCTTCCTCCCCTGCTCATAACCCCTCAGCAGGAGGTGGGCCTGAAATAGATAATTTTAAAAAGAACCTCATAAGTCACTGAGAGGAAATTTTTTTGCGTGATTGACATTCACAACTCACAAATTCACACATCTCATTTTATATAGTAGTAACGTAGAATACACATTTCTTCTTGTTTCGGTGGTTCTGATATTGTCATAATATTTGTAATACAAAAACCTTAAAGTTTTGTGCTTGTTGGGATGATTTTTATCACATTAAAATGGGGAATGTTATCAAATCCATGATCTTTATACATTAATATTATGTTCTAATCCATTGATTCTCAAAACTGGCCCACCATAGTCACGTGGGAGGATTGTAAAAACAATCCAAAAGCATCTAGTGTGCAGTCGATTGTTTCCTTGCTCTAGGTGTTTCATTTTCTGAAATTCACCAAGCTGGGCCCTTTTGTGTATGCTTTTCTCTGTGCACACCATACTTTATAAAAACTAGATATTTGCATAAAGTATGCATATACATCCATGCCCATATATACACATACGTAAACATGCATGCATACATACATGTATACACACCTACATGTACATACATGAAACAGGGTGGAGCCCAAGAGTCAGTATTTTGAAGAAGTTTATCAGATGGTTCTCAGCGGTCAGGATTGAGAAGTGCTGAATTAGAGCGCAGCTCTGTTGGAGCTCAAGGACTGGGTTTGGTTTGTCTGCTACATCTGTGGTTCTACATTGCACCCCTTAGCTCTAGTTGAATCTCACAAATGTTTATGAAGGAATTAATTTTAGTAATACTTTACATTTGTTTATTTTGACTCCTCTACTACTTAGTGCAGGATTAGAGCAGGATATCTTATTTTACTCTTGTTTTATAGGCGAGGAAATAGGTTAGCCTGCAAGTTCCTGGTAAGTTCCAAAACCAAGGACTTTGATTCATGGTCCGGGGTGCTTTCCAGTGTAGTCTGCTGTGAGGTTATGGGTGAGTCAACAGTGTCAGTCTTTGTTTTTTTTTCTCTTGTGATGTCAGGGAGTGTTGCCTTTAGTTAAGGGAGATGCAGACCTTGTTTGAGCGTGATTCCTTCTTTCAGCTTACATTGTACAAAGCAAAACATACATGAGAGCAAATGAAATTGTCTTGAGTACACAGTTACCTTTGGACGGACTCAGGCATTAAGAAAGTTGACTTGAGGAGTGAGCCCAGTGACGTAGCAGTTAAGTTTGAGCTCTCTGCTTCAGCTGCCTGGGGTTCACTGGTTCAGATCCCACGTGCGGACGTACGCACCGATTATCAAGCCATGCTGTGGCGGGCATGCCACATCTAAAGTAGAGGAAGACGGGCACGGATGTTAGCTCAGAGCCAGTCTTCCTTAAAAAAAGAAAGTTGACTTGATGTGAAAGAGATGCAAGGGGATAGTGTGTCACTACACGGATTTTATTCTTCACTATGGGCTTTGGGCAATTTTAAGGAGAGAAGTGGTTAATTAGTCACAGCTAAATGTCCTTCTAGTAATGATCAGTTTTTAAGATATGAAAGATTCTACATATGCCTTTCTGGAGGATGCACCAATATGTGAGTACTGGAGTAAAGGTGGGGGGGGGAATGCTCTTAACCTTTTTTTATTGAATTTTTTTTTAATGCACACCATAAAAGTTTAAAGTTAACACTAAAAACTTTTTCAGTTTACTCATAAAATGTTTAGCCCTGGAAAGTACTTTTTAAATCATAATAATCAATCCACTCTTGTACTGATAAGGAAACTGAGTCACAGAGAGGGCGTTAGAGCTTATCAAAAGTCATAATACTGGATAGAGGGGGGATGTAGAGATGTAGATTAGGTAGAAATAGATGCCAGAAGCTGAATTGAAATGTGTATGGCTTACTGTAGGGTATTCATATTTCTTATTTCTGCTTGATCAGATTGTCTATGGGTTGGATTTTGTAGTATTTACTAGGGTGCAGTGGGTAGGGGGGCTTTCTATAAAGAAGGATTTTAGCAAAACTACACTAAGATATAGCATTTTCACAAAGAATGTGCATTTTATTACTGACTTGGAAGGACTGGTTCATTATATTATACTCTGGCAGAGCCTCCCTGGCTTATCTTGTTTCTTGCGCCCTTTTTTCCCACCGAAGATATTTGGAGGGACCATTGACATGTTAACTGCAGTAATGCCTGTGCCCACCAGGTGGCATGCTTGCTTTACTTAAATGATTTAAGCTCATTTTGATTCTCCGTGAGTTACAGTGATAATTCATTTCTTATTTTAATAATAAAAGGACGTGCCACGATATTTATCATATTCTTGAAGAAAATTTTGGAATGCTCAGTTTGAGTTATGAGAAAGAAATTGGTGCCATGTTTCCTTTATAGTACCTAATGCTGCTGCAAATGTTACGAGAACAAAATCTTTTAAAAGCGGTATTAAGGCTATAGCTTTGTCCTCATCCCACCTTATGATGGCAGCCTCTTGCTCTGCATAGAATATGCAAGATCACAAGGTGTTCTGAATCTCTGCAGTCTCCAGGGAGAGGGAAGGGGTGAGTTAAGGTTGCTGTGGTGATTTTCACCTGCGTTCTTCCCCTTTTTTGCGGTTGAATTTGAGACTCTTACTAAAGGCACGAAGGGCGTTTAGTTTCATTGGATTAAAACAAGAGTATAGAAACAAATGAAGCCTAATACAAGGGAGCCGTTTGCCTGTTACCCTTGGTTTCTGTCACTTCCCTTGTCAACCATGGTTCTGTTTTCTTAACTGCGTCCAAGCTAGATAGACTGTATTGATTAGCCCTGCTCAGTTCTCCATAGCTTGGAAACTTTTACCTGAAGTGCCCTTCTCCCTCTATCTGCTGTCTTCATGAGATAGGGTAGCGTTTAGAGGTTTAATGCCATGGGTCCTGGGATCAGACACTCTGAGTGTATATAAGTCCTGTTTCTGCTGTTTACCAGCTGTGTGACCCTGGCCGAATTTCCTAACTTTTCTGAGCCTCAGTTTCTTCATTTGTGAATGGAAATGATAATAGAATTATTGGAGAGGATTAAAAAGATAATCCTTGTAAAGAGCTGAGAATACTGCATGGCATGTAGCAAATTCTCAAATTTTAGCTACTGTTACTCAATATAGCTTAGTCAATATGGCTGTTGAATCTTTAGGAAGCTTTTCTTGATTTATCCTCATCATTATCATCACTTACTGATTACCTGGCATTCCCACATGCTATCCTACATCTACACTGTTATTTTATGTATTTGTGTTCTCTTCTGTTACCTGGATATTGTTTCAAGCTACTGCAGGAAATCTTTTTTTGTGTGTGTATTTTATATCTACTTTGTACAGTGTTCTGTACATAATAAGGCTAGTTCAATAAATGTTTGACTAGGTTTTAGGAATTTTGTAAGTTTTCTTGATGAATCTCACACACACTCTACCATTAAGCGATGTTACCTTCAAGATATAACTCATTCACCTATTGTTTCCATAAGAGTAAGTTCTTATCAAAAAAACCAGTGGTTTGTACAGTGTGTGTACTTAAACAGTCAGAGTGTCGCGTGTCTTTGTCCATCCTAATCTAAGATTAGACAGTTCTCCTTGGTGGTTTCCTAGGGGTTTTCAAGTTTTTAAAAATATTGCATTATGCAGTGGTATAGAATTGTTTTTAAAGCAGAGTATACTTAACCCAGTGACTGATGCTTCTGCTTCTGTCTGACAGAGTGGAATGTCAGCTAAGCTGCACAAGGCAAGCTTGCTGCTTCTTGCACCCAGATGACTCCCTGCTACTGCGCCTGTGCATTGGGGAGGGCTGGTGGGTGCAAATGCCCAGGCCCAGGCCCATGGAAATGTCCTGGCATTTCCTTAGCCACACAAACTTTGCTCATTGTCCTGATCACAGCTTACTTAATGACTCTCTGCCTAAAGTGCCTCCTTACCCCAAGGTTGGGATTGACTCTGGTTAACCTTTAATCTTATAGAGGCAAAATCAAGATTATTGTTGCCAGAGATAAGAAAGTATTGGGAAAGTCCCCAAGGGTCCCTGTTTTCTTTGCTTCAGAGCAGTTTGTCTCAGATAGCTTGTATTTCTCTCGCTTCCCTTCCTGTTTCATCTTTTATCCACCACCTTAAGCATCTGGTTATCCTTTGGTTTTTATGAGGACAGTTGTGAGTGGATTTTATTTTTGTGGGTTGAAAGCGTATTTTTGCTTAAGGAAACCACATGGGAGGTTTTGAAATATGCACACGCTCCATTTTCATCACGTCCTATCAGCAGCTATTGGCATGCTCTGCAAAGCAGTAGGTTAGCTGGTGGGGAAGGCATTGGGGATTCTAGAAACTACGGTAGGTAGCCATGTCCCGTGTTATTAAAGGAAAAGAGCTGAGGACTTTGTAGAGTAAGATGGCAGTAAGAGACAAGGCCTGTCAGCAGCATTATTTGTGCACATGGCTATATTCTGGATTAACTCTAGTCTAAAACATTTCGTGAGGAGGAGAGGGGAAAAGGAATTCCTACTGTGGTGTAGTTTTCACAGTTAGGTGATAACCCCTCTTTACTGGTGAGAGCTACTTCCGGGACAGGTCAAGGAAGTTGTAAGCTAACAAAATCTTAAATATAGTGCTTACCGTGTGTCAGGCTCCACTCTCTGTGAACTCATTTTGTCAAGAGACAGAGTCAAGATTTAACCTGGGTCTTTCTTACCCCATACCGAACCTGTGTGCTGCCTTTTAACTTGCTGGAAAAAGGACCTGAAATGTTGACGTTGTATGTACCACAGCAGCCCCAGCATTTGTTCAGCAAATGTTTGTCTAATATTTGTTGGATATTGGGGAAAATTAAAAGAATGAAAAATTGTTTTTTTGCTAGTAGGTACCAGATGGTAATTCTCTTCAAGTTGCGAGGCTTTCCCCATATATTATTTCATCACACCTTAGAGCCACCTGGTACACACACCAAGTAACTTCCTTTGATTGGCTGTGACAGAGTTCTTTCTTCCTTTGATTGGCTGTGACAGAGTTCTTTCTTCATTTGATTGGCTGTGATAGAGTTCTTTCTTCCTTTGATTGGCTGTGACAGAGTTCTTTCTTCCTTTGCTTTAGAATTGAGTCTTCGGATGTTCTCCAAGGAAATCTAAAAGATGTGTGATTTTGAAGGCCCCTTTAGTAAGAATACCTGCTGTTTACGACATGGCAGATGTTATATCCGACCTTAGCTGCAGCAACCTGAATCCACTGTTTTAGTCTCTTTTACTATTCCTACCACTAGCTAATTGTTATGTTAAAAAACAAAGGAGCAGATGAAAATAGAATAGTATCAAAGAATGCTTTTGTTTCTCTTGTAATTTTTTAGTTACCTCTGTGTGGAGACAATGGAGACAGGCTTAATGGAGCCTGCTACTGATGTAGCAGAATGGATTCTGCCCCAAGAACTGTGGGCAGGGCCAGTGGCAGCCCACTTCAGGGCCTCCTGCATCGCTCATTCCGCCTGTGCATTTACTTGCTTAAAGATCATGTGACTGACTGCTGACTGTGCACACATCACACGTTCCTTACTCGCCTAAGATAAACAGTGGTGTCTGGAAATGGGTATGCTCACAGAGTTGAGATTGTACAGCAGAAGTTTGAGGTTTGTTTATTGTTCATTCACCAAATATTTATTAAAAGAAGGAACCCTTAAAGCAGACCTTATCTAGGATTGACCCTTAGTTCACTGTAGACTGTTTTGCTCTCCCCTTACATATTCTTGCCTTGAACGCATCTCATTATCTAGTTTTTATCATCTGACTTGCAGTCCATCCCCCGGAGTCTAGCGTGCTACCATCTGGGTCTCCTCCGGCGTGAGCCTCCACGCGTCTCAGCAGAGCTCTGGCCAGGTGTGCCAAGCCGCCTTTGTGCAGCCTCACCTTATGTTAGCCCCCTCCCCTTTTTTGGGGGGGAGGACTTCAGAACATTTTTCTCTTATTTGGGAAAATCCACCCTATTGTGAAGTAATAAGTAAGGGACCACTTCTGAATAATTTGCTCCCCCATTTTTAAAATCACCAGTTTTGATTTTTGTAACAAAGTTATTTAGTTTGTCATTGACTGACTCTCAGGTAAATTGGAATTTTACTATATTCTGAGTGAAGTAACCATTCAGTTTGTAAATATTTTAAATGTTAAAAAAGGAAATTGAAAATTAGTGCCTTAGTATTGAAATTCATATTGAGTTGCACTATGTATAGTTACTGTTTGAATTAAATTGACTTTTTCTTTTGTCAGTGGAACATTCTTTCTCCTAGTATTAGAATACATGCCAATAAAAGAGTTTGAATTCTTTTTCAAAGCTGATTTCTTTTTCCTAAATTGGTTGTCAGCTGTACCACGATTAGGAAGGATGGTTGTGGTATAATTGAATAGCCTACTGAGACTTAGAAGCTCTGACTTTTATTACGTTTCTTCTGTTTGTGTAACGGTGGGTAAGTGAACCACTCTGAGCCTCTTTTCTCAGCTCATGGCACCTGGAGAGTGAGGTTTGGGGGAGAGAAGGGACCGGGGCTAGTGGGAATTTTACCGTTTGTTTCATACAATCATATGCTACTTTTTTTTTTGAGCTTGTGTTATTTTTGTAATTTATAAAGAAAAGACATACATGAATTTAAGGAAGTGCTATTGATTAGTAGTCTCTTATTCTTCTGGAAGAAAGACTAGAACATGCAGAGAGGAAGTAGATTCATCTCTGGAGGTGGCAGCTGCTTCTGGAGATTGAGTCAGTTCGTTTTCCGGGGTGTTTTCCTTATGCTGGAAAGCTGGCGCTGCCTCCTTGTGTTGGAGGTGGGAAGCAAATACCAGGCATTGGGTCAGATAATTTATCTCTTAGATTTTTTTTTAACTTAAAAATAGGTTGCTTGTTCTTCGACCTCAGCTGAGACTAAAAATGAACCCCCGTTTAATATTTCTTTTTTATTTCTGAATAATTATTTTCAAAGTACCAAAGTAATACTTACCATAGAAAATTTAAGTAGAACCAAATTTTAAAAAAATCATAATCTTACCATCCAGAGAGAAGTACTGTTAATGTTTGAGTATATTTTCAGCCATTTCCCTGTGGGATTTATGTATGTAAGATTCATAATGGGATCATATTATATGATTCTGTTTTATTACTGTCTGTTCTTTATTGTTATTCTTGTGCATGGCTGGCCTGAAATACATACACACCATAACAGTTCTAGTGCTCATAGACTGTGCTCTGTTCCTCGGTTTGTTCACTGGCCTCTTGTCCTGTCTTTCAGTGGATGAATACATTGCCATTGCCAAAGAGAAGCATGGGTACAACATGGAACAGGTAATGACTTGGTTTTCTTTTGTTGTTAAAGATGGTTTTTATAGCTCACCCAGTAAAATTTTTTTGTTCCTGTGTTCAGTATTAGTGTTTCCTCATTAGCTATTTTTTTGGTGGTTATTAGCAGTATTATACAAGGCTCAGGTCCCATTTTTACCCTCTGAGATGCCTTTGATTTGAAAGGCATCTGTATTTCTGCAGGCCTGAAGTATTTAAGAGAGCAGCGGTTCTGAGGTGCTGGATACTTGGGCATAATGCTTTCTTATTTGAATATGTGATGTGTTTGTCATTCTTGTGGTTGTGTGATTTTTTTCTTGACTTACGTTGTCACCCTCAGACCTACAGTGCTTTAATATTGTTGTTTTTTTTTTTAAGCTTGGCACCTGAGCTAACAACCGTTGCCAGTCTTTTTTTTCCTTCGTTGTCGTCTTTTCCTCCCCAAAGCTCCCCGTACATAGTTGTATATTCTTGTTGTCAGTGCCTCTGGTTGTGGCATGTGGGACACAACCTCAGCATGGCTTGATGAGCAGTGCCATGTCCACGCCCAGGATCTGAACCAGCGAAACCCTGGGCTCCTGAAGTGGAGCGCGTGAACTTAACCACTCGGCCATGGGGCCGGCCCCTAATATTAAATGTTTTGAATCACTTTCAGGTTGTAAGATTTGGCTAAAGTTTTCTTTCAAAAACTGTTTGGAACCTACTAATGAGAAACCCACAAGATTAATTTTTCTTCGAAAGTGTGATATTTTATTTCAGCTTTATTTCTAATTGTTATTTTAAAAATTAGCACAGTAAGTTGGATTAGTGCTTTCCTTGGCATTGAGCTAGATGTCACAGCCTGTAAGTTGCTAACATTTCCCATTTATCCTAGTGACTAAGGGTACGACTAATTTAGATTGTATAATATTAGACTGTTCTTTTAGCATGGGCTTTACTTTTAATTATTCTACCCTGATAGAACTGTTAGAAAAGCTAATTATAATAAGATAGTTCCAGAATCTCTAAAAGCAAGAAATGTGTGCTTCTCTTTTTCCAAACCCTACTCATGAACTTCACAAAGTTGCTCAGAAAATCATCGATTTTTTTATCCTGTTTAGAAAGTGTAAATATTATTGGGTGATTGCTAAATATACTTGTATGAATTTTTAAGAATTCACATCTTCAAAAGTATGATCATTTTCACTTTAGAATTGTAATACAGAAAATTTTCTCAGGAAACTATTCCTGAATTGTCTCTCTTGTTTCTTATTTGTTCTTCACCCATTTGTGTATTTTTTTCCTTTCTGAGATGAAAAAAAATTTTACATTTTAGTTTTTTTGGCGAAAGAATAACAAAACAATTGATTGCTTTTGTAAATTACTTTGTCTTTTCCTATAGAAAGGTATTAGAGCGTGACCCTTGAACAGCACGGATTCTAGAGCCACGCTGCTTCTGCCACTTACTAGCACCATGACCACTGGCAAGTTAGTTAATTTCTCAGGGCCTCCGTATTCTCATTTGTGAAGTGAGGCTAGTGGGACTTACCCCATAGGGCTTGTGAGACAAATGGCTTAGCGTAGGCATATGTCAGCGTCTGCCATTTGGCAATATATGAGTTAACTGTTAATTCGTCTGGGTGTAAAGAAGCACACACTCTCCTTTTGCCAACCTCATTTCCATTTTAATGTTTCATTCACGTCTTTGGTCTAAAATTTCAATGATGCTATTTTTCTAGGCTCTTGGGATGCTCTTTTGGCATAAGCATAATATTGAAAAATCATTGGCTGATTTGCCCAACTTTACCCCCTTCCCAGATGAGTGGACTGTGGAAGATAAAGTCTTGTTTGAGCAAGCCTTTAGTTTTCATGGGAAAACTTTTCATAGAATCCAACAGATGGTGAGTAGATGAGACCATTGATGTTTTTTCTTCCCCTAGCCTGTCTCCTCTGCAGCATGCCTGAGGGATAGGGCTATCATCTACAAGCATGAATATTGCCATTTTTAATACAGCACCCTTTAGAAAAAGCACCTCACTCATACTGCTGGGTGGATGAGAGTCTTCAGATTACAGGAGTGAAGCATTTCCTAGCACTTCCCAGCTTGATGGCCATAAGTCAGCCACTTCCCCCACCCCCACCCCAGTCTCTCTTGTCGGGCTCCCCAGATTAGTCCAGTGGAAAGGATCTTTGACAGTTATTTGATGAGGTGGAGCATCTGGGGCCCTTTCTGCTTGGGGAAGTTTTGCTTATCTTTTGCGTTCTGGAAACCTATCTGGTGGACTCTTGGCATGAATCTTATTGATGGTTATATTAGTGCTAAAATGAATTTTAAAAAAATAACCAAAAAGTTATGTTAGAAACTTTAGGTGTGTGAAAACTCTGATTTATCTTAAACTGACTTTACAATCTTTCATGGGCTAAGTTTCACTTACAGTCAAACTTCAGTAATTTGAAAATGTATTAATGAGAATTCTTTTACGAAGTTTTTCATTAGAGAAAAAGGGCTGTGATTTATGACATTTCTGAATATGTCAAAGTGATCCTTATTAAATGTATCTAAACACATTTCATTTTTAAAGATTAGCGTTAAATCTAAACCAACTCATTTTTTATATTTAGCTTCCTGATAAATCTATAGCAAGTCTGGTGAAATTTTACTACTCTTGGAAGAAGACTAGGACTAAAACCAGCGTGATGGATCGCCATGCTCGGAAACAGAAACGGGAGCGGGAAGAAAGGTCAGTATGTGCCTGGGGGTGTTGTCTCACCACTTAATGGGAGTCTTTTGAGTCACTAGAATTTCTAACAACTGGTGGATACACAAAGGAAAGGTGGAGTGACTGGATTTCCCCAGTACCTTCCTGGTGGAACCAAGACTTACACAATGTTCTTCAGCTAAATGTTTGTGAACTGTATTAATGAGTGAGGGTTGTATTCTTGGGGTAGTTTTTCTCCCCATTCTTCCTCCAGTCAATAAACTTCATTCTGAATGAATGACCTTTCCCATGTATTCTTTTGTGCCCCTTGAGGATGTCTCCTTTTAATAAAAAGGAAGCTATTATTTCCTAGGTTGAAATTTATTTGGTATGCTTATACAAGATTCATTTGACATGTTTTTATGTTGGTATGTTAAAAGATGACGATACAGTTTAGATTTCTTTCTTCCCTTTTTTGACTCTCTTTCGTGTATGTGAGTAAGAAAGAAATATTTTATGATTTCTTAGTAAGGATGTTAGTTGTAATGATAGCTTAGTGAGTAGGATACATCTTAGATCACTTCCTCAGTCTTGTAAACAGCGCAGAGTAGTGGAAATGGCCATGTACTCTCACGCAGTGGTAGGTTCTGGCCTCGACTCTGAAAGTTCTGCTTGTATACTCACAGGCAGGTGAGTTCAGTCTGCTTCTTCCCCAAGCCTCAGTTTCCTCACCCCTAAAATGAAGATGCTTCAAGTCCAGAAGGCAGTACACAAACAGAATGGTGGTTTTGTTAAGTTGGTGGGAATATAGGTGGCTTTTTAAAATTATATTTTTCACACTTTCTATAGTGTGTCATATTTATAAATTGGTAATACAAAATAAAATGAAGGAAGATAAACTGCATGATCTCCATGGCTCCGTCTCAGGAGAGTTTTTATGATTTCAAATGAAAGAGAGTAACATGTGGGAACATATTGAGAGCTGAGTATCAATTTTGGAGAATTCAAATCTCTGGGCCCAAGTATAAAATGAGAGTGATGCTGAAAACATCTCCAAAGCACTCTCCAGCTGTAAGATTCTATAAAATTGTTGACCTTAATAGATCTGCATGTTTTTTGGTCTGTAGCATACATGAGTGGGTCTATTTATGGATCGGTACTCTTCATAACCAAAGAAAAGCAGCAAACACTACTGAATTTGTTTTTAGTGTCGCAGCAACTTTTGCTTAAAATTTATTTCCATTGTTTGTTAGGTCTAGTTACCATTTATAAATTAAGTCTATTACTACAAACAGGTGCAGTCTACTAAGATGAGCTCAGAATTAAGTTAAGAAATAGATGGAGATACTTATCCTTGCATATGAAATGATAAGCGCGTTGTTGACACGCCTCCGTTCTCACTTCCCAGGCGCTTTTCTTTGCGTGACTTCCAAGGGTGCTGAGAACTGCTGTGCTCCCACCTCCCGTGTGCACCTTCACCGCTATCAGGATGCAGACAGAGGAGGTGCACATGAGCCATGGCAGTAGCACCTGAGAGCTTGTTGTCTTTCTAACGAGACTTGCCTGTGAAAGTAATGGCAGGGACTGGGAGAAATTCCCTCTGCCCCAGGCGCTTTCTCCTCTTGGACACTCTTTCCTCAGCCAGAACTGCTTCCCCCCTTGGCCCTGGGGGGTGGGTGGGGAGAAGGCCTAGGCAGTGGGCATAGTCACGTGGCATGGATTCCTGAGACAGAGTGGAATGTTGACATTGGAAAACCTGAGTGTTCTGTTCAGGTGGTTGTAACTGTGGGAAACTGGGGCAGGCTGCTTGACTCGTCAGCCTTAGCGTTCTCATTTGCTTGGTAAAAGACCTACCTACCACAGAGCTCTTTTCTTTTTTTAATAAGAAATACTACATGGAAGCATATAAACAAAAGCATTTGAAGTACTGTATCACTGTGAGTGTTCTTTTTAAAATTAATTTAAAATACCAGTTATCTAGGCCACCAAACAGCCTCTCCCACCCTGGGACTCGTGTAGTCATGAGCAGACGGCTGGGACTTGAACGTGAATGTTGACTTGTTGTGAATTCGCTCTCGATGCAGTCGGACTTTATTCTTAAATAATTTCTCAGTTATGTCTAATGATCATGCCCCACACCTCCACTAGCTAATTACGGGGAAATAAAGTAAATGTCTTAAACTTGCTATTTTCAGTTAGAGGAAACACTTTACAAATGTAAAGCAGCAGTTTTCTAGGCCCAGTTTGGGAGTCGGAAACCTACTTTAATGTTCTTTTCATCATTTAGACTAAAAGACTATAGAGTTGGTATTATTTTATTTGAATTGTAAAAACGTGTATCTCAGCAGTCTGAAAACATACACTAATTTTATATTAAATCTGACATTAAATCAATTTATTGCTTATATTTGTATATTAAAATTAGTACAAAATAATCTTTCAGTAACTTGTTCTTGTCTTCCAGTGAGGATGAACTGGAAGAAACAAATGGAAATAACCCCATTGACATTGAGATTGATCAAAACAAGGAAAGCAAAAAGGAGGTATCTTCTTCCCTAGTATTGTTTAGGCAAATAAATTTTATTACTAGTTCTATAAGTAAAACATTCCTCTTACTTATTCTACTTAGTATGTATTAAGTGCTATGTCCAAGGCATCATGATATGACTTTTTAAACAGTACTAACTTTGCTTTATAGAACTTAGAATTTTGTTTGCCAAGAAACATGAGTAAAGGAAACTTTAAGGGAACAAATAGCATTAATCAGTGATGATTTGGTCTGGGGTAGCGGTCCTCACTGCCTTCTTGTCTGAGCCATTAGCTCACTAGGTTAGAAAGTGGTGCTAGTGAGGACCAGGGTAGAGCTCGGCTCCTCTTGTCAGCCTTCATGGTCTCCTTCAAAGCTGTAGCTGGCCCCAGCGGTCTGCGCGCTCAGTCATGAGGAGACTGCAGGGCCGCGGGGACTCAGTGCAAGTCCTCTTGTTACTCAGAAACAACAGCATAGATCATACAAGGGTGAGCCTCACACACAGTGAGTTTTTAATCTCTCAGATCTTAAAAATCATTATGTCAGAGGTCGTTAGTTTCTGGATTCAAGGGGTCCACGATTCTCTACAGTTGTATATGACTTTTTTTATATATATATTTATAGCATTTGTTTATTGTAAACTGTCCACTGAGAACAGGGGGGTGTCTGGATGATCTTAGCCTTTTGAAATGGGAGTTTCAGTCTCGGATTATTTTGCCCATTCATAAAAATTGAATAAAGCCTATGTGGGATCTCCAGGGGCTGTCCGAGGAAAGCCAGGGCTCTGTGACACAGGTTGGAAACCCCCACAGTACAGCAGGGCCTGCAGCAGGCCCTGATGGGATGTCACACAGTACCTGGAGGAGAGGGCTCCTTCGCCCTTTGGTGCCCATCAGCCCCTCAGTTCAGGCTGGAGGATGGAATCCCAGTGTGAATATGTCTGGTGTGTGTGTTCATAGAAGTGTTTTTATGAAGACAGAGTCTACTTTCAGTAAAATCTCAAAGGTTCTCTATCTCAAATGTTCTAAAGATGACAACAACATGGAAAAACAAAAGGGACTAGGATATAAACATACCTAAACTTTAAAATTACATCAATAATATATCCTTTTTATAGACAAAGTTAGGAAATACAGCTAATCAAAAAAGAAAAAAGAAAAATGGTTTACAATATTAGCACCAATAATCACTTAACATTTTGGTGACTTGAGACAACTTCTTCTGTGAAATGTATTCTGAATCTATACTCACTTTAAAAAAATAATAAAATGGGATCTTAATATTTAATTTTTTATAAGCTTTTAAATTTGCTCTACCTTGAACATATTTTTATGTCAAGTATGTTTGTCTACATAGCTCTATGTTGTTCCTTCGTGCCAATCTTTCATCGTTGAGTTAGTCAGTCTTACATGGGTTTTTATGGGTTTTTCCCCCTGCTTTTTGCTATTATAAACAATGCTGAAATGCTGATCTCATAACTAAATATTTGTGCACTTATTTTTTTCCATTAGAATTAGAATACAATTACTTCCATTAGAAGTAATTTTATTGGGTCAAAGTGTTCTAGATACATTTTAAGGCTTCTTTTGGTATTTATCACCAAATTGGAAATTGGTCATTCTTTCTTCATAGCACTCGTGCCAGTGATTTGTATGAGTGCCCAAATGACAAGATCATTGTCAGGGTTAGCTGAATTAGATTGTTTGGGAAATCAACTTGTACTGCTATTTTTAGTGAGCTTTATTTTGATGCATTGTTATTTATTAGGTTCTTCAATGGAACATTTTAAATGAAAGAGAAAAGGCTTGGTTTTATATTAATTTCTGTAATTCTTATTTATGAAGCACAATTTCTGATTCAAAAAGAAAAATGGTTAAATCTTAGTTTCTTTACATACTAAAATGTTACTAAAACAGACACATGGTCACTAGGTGATCTTTACTAAGCAGCGTAGTGCTATACAGAACACAGTTTATCGCCTATGAGTATTTTTATGTATTGTTTATTACCACTTGTTCAGGAACTTATTACTACCATCATAGTTTGCGTGGTCTTTTTATCAGTCTTTTAAAATACGAAGCAAAAAGCCTGAACATATTTTCAGCTTCATCAGCAAATGTAAAATACACTAGCAAGGTGAGATTATGAACAATTACAAAAACTTCTTGTTCTTAAAATGGTTACCAGTAAGATATTGTGCTTTTCTTGCCAAGATTTTACTGCATTTCCTTTCCGAAGGTTTTGATTTTAAAGAAAGCACTTAAAAAGATTAGCAGGAGTCGTGCATTTTAAACTGACAGCATATGTTTTTTGAGGCAAGTTTCACAATTGCCCTAAAAGTTGTGTTGTCCAAAAAAACAAGTGTATAAAAAAGTCCTAGTTTCATATTGTAGTTAACGTTTTTATAAACTTCTCTAAAGAATTTAAATGGATCTCTATGCATGTGCTGAATCATTTTTTCTTTTTTCTTTCTGTGGTCACATGTCCATCTATATTGCTCGGGACTATTAGGATAAAATAGCTCCTTGTTCATATATACAAAGCTCACCAGAAGAGAATATGTTTTTTTTTCTTCCTATATTACTACAAGAAGATAAGAATGCTTATTGTCAGAGGCTTAAAGGGATAGAACATGGATGTATCTGTACAAGAAGCAATGGAATCATTTTGAACTGCCTAGCCGAAGTTCGATAGCCAATGTGTTTGTCTGTTAACTGCCTGTTAGAGTTTGTAAATAGTAATTATGATATGGCATGGTATTTGTCTTAGATTGTTTGGAGCCATGTTAAGGAAATATGCTTATTACTATTCATTTGGCGTTTGAATTTTTTTAGAGTCTCATTCATCAAATATGTATATCATGCAGGTGCCCCCTACTGAGACAGTTCCTCAGATCAAAAAAGAAAAACATAGTACACAAGCTAAAAATAGAGCAAAAAGGAAACCTCCAAAAGGAATGTTTCTTTCTCAAGAAGATGTAGAGGCTGTTTCCGCCAATGCCACTGCTGCTACCACGGTGCTGAGACAACTAGACATGGAATTGGTTTCAATCAAACGACAGGTACCCATAAGCCCAGAGTTAACTAGCACTTGAGAAGGCTTTTTATTTCTCACACACATGGATGTTCTCTTTCCTCAAATGTCAAAACAGCATTTTATTTCTAAGGAATGAGACAGAAGATCTTAGGTTGATTTTTCTTAAGTCAACTTTGAAATTGAAGTTGTACATATATATATAAATGTTGTGTGTGTATGTATGTGTGCATATGTATCTCAGTGAGTTTTTACAATGTAAACACACCCACGTAACCTCTCTCTCGATCAAGAAATGGAATATTGCCTCCAAAGCCCCATTCATTTCTCCTTCTAGCCATTACTCCCCTCAGGAAAGGCAGCATTGCCTGAGAGGCTTCACTCATGCCCCTTTCATTCATTACCTGCCTTCTCCCAATAGGTGGCCACTATTCTGACTTAAAACCACACGTTATTTTTATCTGTTTTTGGATTTGATATAAATAAAATCATATGATATGGTTTCTTTTATGTCTGGCTTTCTTTCTCAACATGTGAGAGCTATCCTTGTATCATAGAGCAATAGTTTTTGTTCTTTTTCATAGCTATATAAATATCCTACAGATTTATCCATTTTACTGTTAGTAGACATTTGAGTTGTTTCCCATTTTTGGCCATTACCAATAATACTGATATGAACATTCTTTTATATGACTCTTTGTGCATTGTGTATGCGTCTTTGTTGGATATATTCCTAGGAGTGGAATTACTGGGTTATAGAGGATACTTATGTCCAGCATTAGAAAACAATGCCAAACAGTTTTCCTAAGTGGTCATGTCAGTTTATGTGCAATTTGGTTATGCTGCATCAGGGTTTCCTAACTGTAGCACAGTTGACATTTTAGGCTGGGTAATTCTTTGTTGTGGGGAGTTGTCATATGCACTGTAAGATGTTTAGCAGCATCTCTGGCCTTTACCCACTAGATGTCAGAAGCATCCTCCCCTACCAATTGTGATAACAGAAGAGGCCCCAGGCATTGCCACATTACCCCTGGGGGCGGGGCGGGGGGAGCGGGGCACAGTTCTTCCCTGTTTCCCATTTCTATGTATATTGTTACGTGTAGGGTCGACATTTGGGTTTTTTTCCCATATGGATATCTAGTTAACTGAGTACTATTTGTTGAAAAGACTGTTCCTTCCCCACTGCAGTGCAGTTGGGTCTTTGTTTTAAATCCAGTGTTCGTATGTGTATAGGTCAAGTTTAGGGGCCTCTGCTATGTTCCTTTGGTCTGTTTGTCCATTCTCCACCAATACTGTGCTGTCTTAATTATATATATGTTATAAATCTAGATATCTGGTAGTATAAGTCCTCCAAGATTGTCTTGGCTATTCCTGGCCCTTTGTAGTTCCATGTACATTTTAGAATCACCTTCTCAATTTCCAGAAAAATAATTCTGCTAGAATTTTCATTGAGATTGTATTGAATCTATAGATCAAAATAGAGAATTAACATTAAAATAGAGCATTAGAATCTTCTGATCTGTGAACATGATATATCCCCCCACTTATATAGATCTTTAATTTCTCTCAGTGTTTTGTTGTTTTGTATGTACAGATCTTGTACATCCTTTGTTAGAGTTATTCGTAGATATTTGATACTTTTTTGACGCTCTCATAAAGGATATTGTTTTTAAAATTAATCCTTTTCTAATTATTTGCACCAGGAATGAGAAAAGGCTCATCATTTTAATCTGATTTTGCATAGTACGTTTAAACTGAATATTCAACTGAGTAGTATTGTCCTTTCATTAGTTCTCTCTCTGAAATTCAAAGCAAATTGTGGACCAGTGCTTTACTTGTAGTTTTTGATGCTTTTGACTTGTTGATCTTAATGGTTCCCTTGGAAGGTTAAATAGGAGACCAACTGACGTTTCATAGATAAGAAGAGTGGGGTGTGTGGCCCTGTCTTCTGGTGTAGGGAGGCAGCACAGACCAGGACCAAGCATGCCCCATGGAATTGGAAGATTGGCTTCTTGTCTTGGATGCTGGCACAGCTGCATTCTAATCTTAGGAGAATCACTTAATCTTTCTGGGCCTCTTTTCAAATGAGGAGATTAATTCTTGCCTGCCTGATCTTACAGGGTATATGAGGGCTGCCGTGTGAGAGAGTGTTTTAAAGCTCTGTTTGCATTGCAAGAGCTCTGTCTGATTAGGGCTGTGAGCTCTTGTGTCATTTTCATCTTCCTTCTTCTACAAGGGGACTCATTTCCCCCTCTGCTGAGTGAGTTCCTAATTCTTGCTATTTGATGTTAATATGTTGAAGTAAGAAAAAGAAACCCCTTCTTCCACGGAGGTGTTGCTGACTCTGTAGTATGATAGACAAAAGATTCTTTGGTTTTCAGAGCCAGGGCCAAGAACAGGAGTTTTTTATTTAAAGGTAGCTACTCAAAGTTCACATTGTTGGAGACAGGGGGCTTGGAGTCTGACTTAGCAGGAGAGGAGACAGATTGTGTACTTTCCACAGCCTTTTAGGGCTACAGCTTAATCCACTTCCAGACTCACATGGCAGTCAGTCACACAGTGGACATTTTATTCTTTATGCCCCTATGTTTGGTTGTCTAGCAGGGAAGCATTCACCTGAGAATAACAGAAAACCTGACTGACAACAGCTTAAACAATTAAGGATTTATTTTTATTAAATAGCAAGAAATCCCAACATCAGTGGTTGCTGGCGTTAGTTCATCTGTCCAGTGATTCTCTCAAGGACCCAGATTCTTTCAGATTTTCTACTCTGCTGCTCCTAGTTTATTGCCTTTTCATCTTGCTTGCTGCCTCACATTGGAAGCTGCAGAAGCCATTTTGTAACCTTCACATCTGCATTCAGGGCAGTAAGAAGAGGAGATGGAGGCAGAGCTAGCCCGGCTGTCCCTTTTAGCAGGAAAAGCTTTTGCCTTACCAGAAGCTCCTAGACCTTCTGCATGCCCAGTGCTTTGCAGTGCGGCTCCTCCTGGCTCCAAGGAAAATCATCAGCCTCTGTTGAAAATGCAAGTGAGAAAGGGACTGGGAACGCCTGTCACGTTAGCCAGTGAGGAGTGCCTGTTACATCAGGTATTTTCTGAGGAGAGTAAAACGGTCTGACGTTAGAGAAGAATCACTAAGCACACAATAAAGTAGAAAAAAGAAAGTTGTGTTCAACGGGGAGGTCTCAGTAAGGCACCAGGCCACAATGAGTGCTTTTTTTTTTTCTTTAAATAGTGATTGCTTTTGTATCCTATTTCTTATCCAGCTTGTTGCCACATTGCTTCCTTTCCAGTTGGCGAGATGCTGGCACCTAACCCCTATCTTTACTCTGATTAGTAAACACTTGATCTTTCGGATATGGAAAATGCATCAGAAACAGCGATGTAGGTTAGTGAGAATTTAGAGCTAACTTTTAGTTCAAAATATGTGGATATTTTGCCTTGTAGCCACTCATTTAATTTCTAAGCTTCTTTATATGTTGACTTAGAAAAATGCATTCATTAAACAGGTTGATCTCCTTGGAAAATGCATGTTACTTAATCAATGCAATATAAACCCAATTTTGTACCATATATAACCAACCAGCTAGACTAAATAGAGTAACATATTTAACTGGAAGGCTTGGGGACATGTAGTATTCTAGATCCCTGACTTTTAAGAGTTTCCTGTCAGAAGTTTCTACGCTCAGTTTTTAGCCTGAGCAGAATTCAGTGACCATCATCTGAGTACGTTGCAGTATTTTATGGGTTGTTAGTTACTGAAAGCACCCTGAGCAAGAGTCTAAGATTGTGCTGTTCAGTGTGGTAACCAGTAGCCACGTATGGTTATTTAAATTTAAGTTTGGATTAATTAAAATGGAAAAAATTAAAAATTTGATTCCTCAGTTGCATAAGCCACATTTCACGTGCTTAGTAGCAACATTTGGCTAATGACTCCCATATCGGATAGCACAACTTTAGAATATTTCCATTATTAGAGTTCTCTTAGATAATACTGGTCTGAGAGCTTGGCATTGCTTTCCTGACTGAAACTTTCTAGTACCAGTTTATTTTCTTCTGATTTGTACCTTTTCAAAATTCAGTAAACTGAAGCACATTTCAGTAAATCAAGGTTCTCATTTATGCTTTTACTGCAGAGTAAATTTTGTGCACATTTCTTATATTTTTTTTTTCAGTTGTCTTTATGCTCTGATGTGGCATTAATACAAACGGATTTGGGGCGGGCTCTGTTTGTGGGCTTTGAGGCCTTTGCTAACGGCGGACGGGGTCAATTTCTGGTCCTTCTAGTGCTGGTCTTTTTCTTCCTGGCCACTAGTCCCACAGTGTGGAAAATTCTTCCTGCACGTCTCCCCTCCTTTTTAAACCTTTTAGAAGTGGTTAAACATAGGAGGAAAGGATGTGCGAAACTGGAATTCTGTGAAATGTAAGTACTTGAAAGTGGCATTTAAAAAATTGCATAAGTATAAAGAGTTTTTTTAAAAGAGTGAATTATTAAAAAGTATCCATATGACTGTCTGTCACCGCCATCTCCCCTCTCTCCCTCCTCTTCCGTACCTCTGAAAGTCCTGCTTTTCTTCACTTGCCTTAATAAGATGTGTGCTTTGAGGGCACCTTCTGCTCGTGAATGTCTTTGATGTTTTGCTTGGGAAAATGAACCTCTCCCTCCCCTTGCTTTCTTATTAGCTCATGTGATTATTCAAAAATGAAACATGCCATGGTCTGAGTTCCCCTGGTACTTGGCCCCGAAATGCCCGCCACTTAGAGTTGAGAGAGAAGGGCCCACTTCCACGACCAGCTCATCCAGGAGTCTGCAGAACTAAAGATTGAGTGCTTTGTATCGCTTGTGTCTTTCTTTTGATTAGGCAAGGGCAGTGAACGATTAGGTACCTTGAATCAAAACAGTCATGTGGATAATGTGTGAGAAAATGAGGAAGTTACAGTTGGTCACAATTAGCCTTGTGAAAAACTGACATATTGCTTATTTTTTCTCCCTATGAAAGAAGTCTGCGTTGTGGGTTTCTGCCAAGTGTCGAATCAGTGCGGGGCCTGGACAGCACAGTGCTGGGGCTCTGCGGGGCTGCGCCTGCAGTCCTGCTCTAGGGCCCATGCCTCTTCTGCCTTCACTCGGCCTCCTGTGCTGCTTAGCTCAGTTCTGTGTGGTGGGGAGGCCGGGGGTAGCCTCTGTCTTTGGTGTCAGACTCCAGATACGTGTTTTGCTGTTCAGGTGATCACCGTTAGGAAATGGTGGATTACGACTGTGTACGCAGGAGCCTTTTCACCACCATCCCCTCCTTGGTTGTCCCTTGTCAGTTGCTCTAAGCAAGTCAATTAAAGAATCTAGTTAGATGCTCTCAAAGGATACCATAAGAACCTCAAATTTTGGCTACCATACAGGTCAGCAACTTCTTTCCTCTTGGGTTTTTGTTTCCTTTAGCTTTTTTTAGTTCTGTTTTCTTTTCATACTTCTATAAAAGTTTTTCATTTTTAAAATGAAAATCTTTTTTCTCTCTCTCTTAGATTCAGAATATTAAACAGACGAACAGTGCTCTCAAAGAAAAACTTGATGGTGGAATAGAACCGTATCGACTTCCCGAGGTAGGATTGTGCTGACATCAGAAGTTATACCCAAGTTTTATGGGTTTAAGAATTTAATATCTGTGTAATATATCTCCAATATACATCTCTTAGAAAGGAAGTATAGACATAATTTTATAAACCTAGTTGAACCTAGTTGATGTTAAAATTCTGGTATGAGAAAAAGAGAAAGTTGCATTAACTCTCATAAGGACATACTCATCTCTAAATATAGTGTGCTAATATGACTCATTTGGATATGCAGGTCATTCAGAAATGTAATGCACGTTGGACCACAGAAGAGCAGCTTCTTGCCGTACAAGGTATGGGGAAATTCTCCTTATAAAAAGCTTAGGAGTAATGATCACTTTTAGGAAAAAGTTATGCCCCACCCTGCTCCCAGCACATCCTTCATGTTGAAACACATTCTTGGAGGATTACATTCTTCTGGTGGATGTTTTAGCCAAATTACTGCATTCCCTTTGAGCTTTACTTCTTTCCCTTTCCCATGTCCCACAAGATGTGAAAACTAATCTGGAAGCCTCAGTTTCTAAAGGTGTGAGTCTCTCATTTTGGTAGCTACTTGTTGGATTCTGAATAGTTGGGAAGTACGGAACCCTGAAAGAAGCAGATATTGAATGTTAGCGTTTTAAGGTTGGAGATGTTCTAGTCCTGGGGATCCTGAAAAGATCCACAGTAATCACTAGCTGACTTTGGTTATCATGTGACGTATTATGGGAAAGCACAGATTTCTGGATGACAGGGTCATACTGAACTTCTCTGTCCAGTCGTCTGTGGAACATATCTAGACGTGAATGCTGCTTTTTCCCATACAATATACTATCTAGTGCCTGCTATTAAAAGCCTATATATGTTTTCTTATCTAGATAAGGGGTAAGTCTCAGTTGTGGGGTTTTTCAGAATTATTGTTTTTCTCTTCTATTGAAAAAAAATGCTCTCTTACATCCTTAGCCATCAGGAAATATGGCCGAGATTTTCAGGCAATCTCAGACGTGATTGGGAACAAATCAGTGGTACAAGTGAAAAACTTTTTTGTAAATTACCGACGCCGCTTCAACATAGATGAAGTTTTACAAGAATGGGAGGCAGAACATGGGAAAGAAGAGACTAACGGGCCCAGTAATCAGAGACCTGTGAAGTCCCCAGATAATTCTGTCAAGATGCCTGAAGAGGAAGACGAGGTAAGTCTGAAACAATGTGATTTCTTCTCTGCCAGAGTCATGCTCGAATCTGCAGTTGGTTTCTTCATTGATGACATTTTTCAGCCGTAGAAATATTTTTAGGTTTCAGCTATGTCAGTAACTTGACTTTTACCTGTAAATACCATAATACATGTGTTGACTCCAGTTTTTGGTCACTGTGTATCTTAATCCACATTTTAATTCCTGGACAAATTCTTAATTCCATCCTGGTTTCCTCCAGCCACAAAATGTTCCACATTATCAGTATTTCCTTAAATACAGTAAGAACTCTGCCATAGAACCGTAAGTTGGAAGTGCCTTGAGGAGCGTCAGTAAAGCTCAGTCGTGTAAAATATGTTGTCAGCTCATTGTGAGGTTAATGAGCTTACTGGAGAGTCTGCACTGCTAGCCAGCTGGGAGCTCCTGGGTCTGTCCTTGCTGTCAGAATCTTGTAGCCTTTGATGCTGTTTGGTGCTAAGTAGCGTAAATATTGATGGAGACAATTCTAGGTCCTGTGGTTGTCTGGAACTTCCAGGATGGTGGCCAACATTCTAATAATCTCCAGGAGAGTGGCACCGATTTCATCAGCCTGATCAGCAGAGATTAGGCAGGCAGATTACTGAGGCTGCAGGAACCCATCTGCTCCCTCTGCTTCCTGTGACAGGGCTGCCTCGCCTGGCCTGCCCTGCTACGCTTTTACCCCGACTTCCACAGAAGACCAGACTGGGCTGGGCATGGGAGAGTGTTAACTGCCAGTCACTTTGCATTTGAATTTGTTCACTGACTTGGTAATTTAAGGATTAATTTAGCTTTACAAGGAAAGTCATTCTCATCAAAGTCTTCCCCAGACCATGCAGGAATGATTTGAAATTACCTTTTTTGTATTGTCTGTGCTGTGCTGTCCCTTTACTCTAAGAGCCTGGCTGCAGAAGCAGCCCAGAAACCCCCTCCTGACCTGAGCGTGGGAGTGCCTTGTGAGAAAGACAGCAGCCCCTGAGAGCATGACGTTGCTCGTCCACACCGTCTGTGTCAGTTTGAAAAATGGCCTCAAAGCACTAACATCTGTCAGATGACTGTTGAAACATACTAATTTTGTTAGAATTAGACTCTTTTAGAGCTTTATACCAGAAAATCTTTGTAATAAGTGTATAAAATCTGTAATATGAAAATGTGAGTGTGCCTCTGAGTCACACCCTTGCAAGGCCCAGCCTGCCACCCTGGAACATAATAGCATTTGAGCAGAAAGAAGGTGTTTTTATCTTTTGGCACTGATTTTTGTCCCAATGCTAATTGCTCCTTTAGCAACAAATTAACTTCCCTAAAGTTCTGGACTCAGTTTATGAGGCATTGAAAAGATGAGGCTGACGAGGGAGGGAACATGAGAATTTACAAGAATGGAAGCTTCCACGTGTGTTTCCAGCTTCAGTTCCAAGAAGCAGAAATAATGAGAAACTCTGGCTCTCTTCCCTCTTCAAATTTGATCAAAGCTGGTAGTGGCAGGGTTAGCATAAAAAAATGTGATAGTAGCTTTAGGACAAGTGTCATCACCACAGGAGGTGTTTTTGTACATACTTTTCTTCATTTTCTTATGCCTGGAAACTGACTGAGACAGTCAATTACTTTTTTTTCCTTTCTTATTAGTCCAGAAGGTCCATCCTTAATAGTCCACTTACCATATTGATTGCTCATCAAAGTACCCATATAATTTCTTTTCCCAGTCTCTGATTGCATTGGCTCATCCATAACTAGACCTCCCACCTAGCAGCAGCTCTCCATTTCTCTTTGGTGGTTGATCTTCCATGTGTCTGTTTACCTAGCCTTCTCTTCAAAAAGAGTGGTATTATCTAACTTATTTTTAGTGTATAATCTTTATGTATCTTTTAAAATGTTTTCACCTCTTTAGTCATTTAAAGCCCACACTCTCTATGCTTCACACACACTCTCTTGCACGCCTATATTTCCTTTTCTTTAGTCCTCTTCTTCTTATGCTTTTCACAGCACCAGCTCGCTGGCTCCACCACGCTGATTCTCTGTTCTCCATATGTTAATTTGCAGAAGGAGATTAATCTGTAAGGACCAGCTGCTTCTCTGTGTCCACGAAGGGCCTAAGGGAACTTGTTAGAATGCTGGTTAATTGTCTGTCTAGTCAGTGCTCAGAACTTGGTGTCCTTGTAATTTCGCATTCTTGTGTATCCCGTGGAGTCCAGCAGCTAAGAAGGATGTCTGCTGGTGTCCTGCCTGCCTCTTCTGCCCCCAGACTTGATTTTTATGCAGCACAAACAGGGAGGAGGGCCTCAGAACTGCCAGAAGTTCTCGTAACATAATGGTCTGTCAGCTGTAGGCTTTTCTCCTTCAGGACTAAGAAGAGAGTTTAGCCAAAGCGGGTTGAGCTTTTGAGATTCAGAGTTCTCTGAGATGGCTAAGGATGGAGGACAAGGCAGCAGGTGTTAGGGGCTATGTCAGAAAGAGCACAGAAGGATGCTAAAAATGATGGGATTGGAGATAAAGATTCTCACTTAAAATTATAGAGTGAGTGAGTTTATTACTAATGAGGAGAAATCTCCTGATTTGACTAACAGCAGTTTTCATAAACTGTGATTTCACGAGAAGGAACAGCTCTTTCAGATTTTAGAGTCACAACCCAGTTGTTCCCTAGCAGTGAGACCCCGTGAGGGGAGTGGTGAGCACTAAGACATCTTGTAACCTTTCGGTTTGTGTCTGGGAGTCAGTTTTGAAAATTGGGAGCGGAGATTTAAGAAATGCCTTTGAAGCCCTCACAGAAGCTCCTGTGAGTTTGGGTGTCTTGCATATCCCTGTGTCCCAGCAGGACCAGTGGCTGGTGAACGAGGTGAGTGCTGCACCATCCCCTCCAGCCAGTGCTGGCACACGGAGCACTGCTGTTTGCCGAGCACTGTGCTCATATGCTCTTTTCAGGAGTTTTTATTTAATCCTGTGAAGTAGACATCATTATTGTGTATATTCTGCAGAGGAGAAAACTGAAGCTCAAAAAGAAAGAACTCGGGGGCCCGCCGGGTGGCGCAGCAGTTAAGTGCACACGTTCCACTTCGGCGGCCCGGAGTTCGCTTGTTTGGATCCTGGGTGCAGATATGGCACCGCTTGGCAAGCCATGCTGTGGCAGGCGTCCCACATAGAAAGTAGAGGAACATGGGCACAGATGTTAGCTCAGGGCTAGTCTTCCTCAAAAAAAAAAAAAAAGAAAAGAAAAAAAACTCGTTTAAGGATACACACCTGGGAAGTGGCAGAGCCAGTATTTGAGCCCACGACATCTGGCCATAGAGGCCACGCTTTTGCCCTGCCCTTCTGCTTGCCTCGCCGTGGCCCAGCCATCTTGTCAGGCCTTGCCCTTAGGAACATGTGTGTTTGCAGAATACTGTACTCGCAGGACAAGTTGGGTGGGCCCATGCCCTCGCCCTCTTTCGGTACACCAGAATTAGCAGTTTGTATGGTTTACCTGCTCTTTGATTCTTTTTTTCCTTTGCCTCTCCTCAGGCTGCTTCTGTTCTTGACGTCAGATATGCATCTGCTTCCTGAGAAACTCTGGTAGCTTTGAGCACTTGGTATGGACACCTGTGTTATCCAGGATATCAGGTATTACAAGACATCCCCTAGCCATCTGCATCACATCTCTGTGGACAAGCAGCTATTACCAAAAAAGGCGTATACTTCCAGTCCTGTGCTCCATCTGCCTTAATTCTTTGCTCGTTCCTCCATGTTGGCGCCTCTTCCCAGAGAGCTCCATTGCATCTCTCGCACTCTGCGTAAGTGCTGGGAGATCTCACAGCCGGCACGCCTCCTGTGACTCTGGGGACCGCCTTCCCAGTCGGAGCTCTGGAGCCCCACCAATGGCAGCTCTTCCCAGTCAGCAGCTTCGGAACAGGTAGTCGACTCGGAAGGCGCGACTCTGTTCCTGCATGGCCTGCAATTTCTACTTTGTGCATAATGTAATTTTCAGAGTAACTGTGACCCTGTTGGCCTTCTAGAAAGTTTCTCTTGTTCCTTTCTGAGGCATCCACCTAAGTGATATCATGCTTCTTTGGAAATCGCGATATATTGGCAGACTGCATTATAACCTTTATCGTGCCAAACATCCTGATACAACTCCCATTTCCCTAAACGTAGGGTATAATTATGGTTTATAAATTTAGTTGGCCTAAGTCTCTCCCTTCTCCTTTCCCAAGTGGTAGAAAGCTCATTCATAGCAACTGTCCTTGGACACTGTAGCTTAAAGGGAACGTGGACCTCAACACTTTCTGCCTTCAGCTTTCAGCATTGCAATCCTAGGATGGGTGCCACCCTATCTTTCCTGATTCCCCACCACTACCACCCAACTCCAAGAGATTTGGTCCATACCACTGTACCTGGTGCTTGTACATTTGGAATTGGTGCCTTCTCCTTTTGGCAACCATGTTATCAATCCTTTTTCTGTTTTAGTGTCTTATTTCTTCTTTAAAGTTTATTGCTTGCCAAAGATGACATCACTGAGATTAGGAGACAGGGGAGAGCTTGCTGCAGATTCTGACAGAGCGCAGATTTTAAATGTCAGGTTAGCTCAATAAAGGATATTAGAATAGCTGGTGATTGTTTTATAAAAGCTACACATTGTTCCCCATTCTGTTGATATGCCTGGCCTTTGACGTGGCACTCCACATATCCTTTTGTGTCCTTCGTGTACTGATGTGATCACATAAACACCATCCACTCTCTTTTACTATTATAGTACAGGACAGAGAAGAGATTAGTTTAATGGTTCTAGTGAGACCAAGATGAAAAGAAACCATCTACAAAGTGGTATGTTAATGCCTTTTGGTTGGACTGGGAACAAGTATAAATTTCTCATAAGTGTTCTGAGACTTCCCGAGTCGCTTGTATTCTCTACCAGACTGTGGACCTGCTGAGGGGTTGAGGGATGGACTGTCAGACTGCCTTCTAATGTAACCTGTCCCCATCCCACAGTCAGTTCAGCCTGCACTAAAATATGTTGAAGGAGCTTTTTTGTTAGTGTTTTTTGCATCATTTAAATATGTTTCCTGCTTTCAGTACCAAAAAGAAAAAAAATGCAGATGCTTTAAGGCATGAACAGAATTGTTAAGAAGTTTAAATATGCAATGAAAACTTGATATTCTGACTCCCAAGCACCTTTTTTTTTTTTTTTAAGTCAGCTGATTATCTCTTTAGGAAGAGGGTCAGCTAGAAACCCAGATTGTTTGGATTTTTTTTTTTCTTTTTAGAAATTGGAGAAAGGTCATTCAAAAAGGGAGTATAATGGGACTTTGCCGACTTTCATCACCATGTCCCAACGTGAGGTTTCTGTCGGTCAAGTGAGAGCACATGAAGAGCAGCATCAGAGGTCAGAGGGCAGCCACAGCGCGCGGCCCCTACCTGGACGGGGTAGTAGGATAACACTAGTAATGATGTAGTCGAGTTTGCTTTTATTTTTATCATGAGCCTGCTGTGTGACTGGAAAACGGCAGGAAAAACATGTGGAGGAGGTGGCACAAGTTTTGCACGTCGCTTAAAGGGGACACTAGGCACGAACCGAAGCTTTGGGTTCTCCTTGCTTCTCAAGACCTCCTTCCCCTTAGCAAGCGGTAGGCGATCTGCTGCGGTGGCCTTCCCTCTCTGCCAGTGGATCTGCTCCTCTCTTCACACCCAGGCTATCTTATTTTCCTCAAGAATTGATCCCTTCTGGCAGTGCTTGAAAGCTTGATGCTAGTTCTTATGTAGCATGGCGGGCACAGCACCAGTGCCAGGCCTCTGTCTGGATTCTGCACCATCCCCCTACTTGGTTCCTGGCACCGAGTGGTCTCCAGTCCTGAAAAGTCACTGTGCTAGTATACTTGTTGGATTTTGGCTTTCTCTCCAAGGGAAAGGGGCATGTCGTTTTCATTTGCCAGAAGGAAAAAAGATAGTTGTCTTTGCCTGACTGCCTTTGTTGTAGTTTCATACGTAAGATAGCACTGTGTTTTAAACTGTTTCATTACACTGTCTTTGCAATGATGATGTAAATGCAAGAAATCGCTTAGCTTTAAAAGCTAAGTGATTTGGTCTTATTTATGTGAAGACCCTTTTTAACATATCAAGACTTCGGTGCATCAGCAGGTCGTGTTTGGATGTGTAAGGGTCCACAATGACAACTGCTTCGGATGCAATGTTCACTTAAGCTTTGTCTTCTTAAAAATTATCAATGTGAATGTCATAATTATATTTTTTTTGTGTGGAAAATTTCTCCTAAGTATAAGTTATTGTGCAAAATATAGTACCATTGAAGCAAATGATAGTTTAACTTTTAGTTTAGAAATCCTAAAAGATATAAATTGTATTGCATATGCATTAAAAGTTTGTTTTATTTAATTTTATGTAGATGTGTAAAGTGTTAGGTAAAAGTTTTTTTCACTTATCCATTTAAACACCTTGTTACTTGAATATTGTGTTGACTGGTCTGAAACAGTGATCAATTCTGTAATGTAGCTCTTTTAACCAGGAAGTACCCATGCCTCCATTGTGCTTAGTAGGTTAGTGGTGGCACACAGTCAGGTGCTGGTGTCAGCAGGAGCCAGAGGTTAGTGTAACACGCCCCACTGGGTTGTCTTGGTATATTTGTGCCTACCAAGACATCAGTTCCTCAAAAATGGTTTTTAATCGTTTTTAACCTGTAAGACCCTTTGATGATCACAAACCTCTAATCAAAAAATGGAAGTGAAAAAACAGTTGAGTTTTAAAAGCTTACTGTGGTGGACTGATTAAGCGGTTGTTTTCTGTGTATATAAAGTTTCCTCAAATATCACACACCACCATAAGTGTGCTCATTGTCACTTTAAATTTCAACTATGCCCTATTTTTGTCTTTCTAAATATCAGATGTACTATTGGTATAATTGCATACCAAAAATAAGCCAAACAGTGCATTACACTAACTGGATCCCTGCTTATCTGAGCAAAGGAAAGATGGAGCCAATTCAAACAAGAGCCTCATTTTCTCTCTCGTCTAGCCTGTTTCTAAATCTAGTGACCCAGGATTCAAGCTTTTAATATCAAGTGAAACTTTGCCTCAAGTTGACTCAAAGTAGTTAGCTAATCTGAATCTAGTGATCTTGTGCAATGCTCAAAAACAAACATTCTTTCTGCCACTCCCTGGACCTCTGCAGCTTTTCCTAATTATAGTAAAGCACAATTGCAGTAACGTTACAAATGAGAAGGAAGGTCAGTATAGTCTATGCATGTTGTATGATAATGAGTGTTTACAGTCACCTTCTCCTAAAACTAAAATTTATACTGGAGTGGATAGTATTCCATTATGTAGGCTTATCAACTTTGCTAAGTGCTTTTTAGATTGCTTAAAAATTTTTCAAGATTTTAAAAGATGTATAAGGTTAAGTTTGCAAATATAATGGAAATGCTGTATATCTTTTGAAGTGATAAAATCCACGTTGGAATTTTAAAGAAAATATGTTGTAATAATGCTGTTGTAAGTAATATTTTAATGTCTCTTTCTGCCTGTTTTCTATTTCAGCACATTCATTGTGGTGAATGTTCATAGCATTATAATTGCTTAGCCATTAAATGATAACATTTGTTAGTGGAAATTGGAAAATTTATTTGTGAAATTCCACAGAATTCATTTTTCTATTTCCAATATTTGCTGAAGTTAAATAAAAATTTTGAAGCCATTGATGTAATAAAATATGACACAAAACAATTTTCTGTGCGCGCCCCCCCCCCCCCCCATCAAAGCAATACCCCACCCTAATACAAGGCGGGTTTTTCTCTTGCCTTTTGGAGTTTCTGAATGTACACATTACCCAGAACTGCACCTGTGGAAACACACAGCCAGGGGCGCCTTCTGTGTGTAGCCTGTACCTCTGTCTGAACTACACTGTTTATATATGATAATCTTAGGATTGGGATCAAAATGTGTGATGCATGAGTTTGTAAAGTTTGCGATAGTTGAGGGCTTAAATTTACAAGTTCAGTGAGAGGAATTTTTTCCCCATAAGTGGTTTTTCTCTTTTCAGCTTCACCAGGCTTTGACACTTGGAAGCTGGCCTCTGCACAGCCTCTGGACTGTGCCAGTGAAGAGGCGAGACCGCCACCTTTGTCGCCTCTGGTCAGCCAAGAGTGGACACAGTCCCAGTGTCGGCGCCTCTCTGAGGAGCGTGAAGAACGCTTTCAGCGTCCACTGGCCATCTCTCTGGGCTTCCTTTTTTAGCTGGAATGTAGGATTTGGTTAAATAACTACCATAAAAACCTGACTTCCAAATCCAGGATTGCCTCAGACAACATTTAAAATGCGCAGATGGGATCCCCCTGTGTGTACGACTTTGCAGTGTCGAAGGGTGTCCCCGACACTTCGCAGGTCCTCACCCGGAAGAGAAAATAGAACGAGCACACTCGGTCACAGCACTGTCACAGGAGAGTATGCCCGGTGCTGCTGCACGTCTGCGAGGAAGGAGAGACCCAGTCTTCTGGGACGAGACCTGAGGGTGGCCTCTAGGAGAGGAGGTCAAAGGCTCAGAGACCTCACTGTCCTTTCTGGAGGTGACTGTGCTATAGAGCAAGCGCCGAGGCCGGAGCCCTGGCTTTCCTGCCAGGGGAGGGAGGAAGAAAGGAAGCCGCAGGGGGTGCAGGCGGGGCAGAGCGAGGAGGGGCAGGGCCGAGGACGTGGCCCTCTGTCATTGCTGCTGGATGGCTACTATGCTGGGCACCAAAAGGCACAGTTCAGGCTTGGCCTTTAAGGACTGAGAAGAATAACGAGTACTGAGGATAGGAAGTGGAGTTATCGAGATGTCGAGGGGAAGGTTTTCAGAGACTGGCATAGACACCACGTGTGTAGAGGCATAGATTAGGAATGGGGAGGAGACAAGTTATGGGTCCCAAAATCAAGGACGCATGAAGAGCACAGGTCCTGGGCCCCTTCCTGTAACCTAGAGGGAAAGTGCACCTGTGTGCAAGTGTATACAAGTCACCTCTTGTGCCCCACCTGACATAATCTTGGCCCTTGCTACAGCTCCGCCTTCAGGCAGGTGTAGCTGACAGCATTCTCCTGGGGAGGCCCGTGAGAGCTCAGCCTGGAAGTGGGGGGAGTTCAGACTCCACCGGGGCAGCCTCTGGGTTAGGCGGGTCGGGGTTGGGCACAGGGTCCTCTCTGTGCTGCAGGTGGCTCGTTTCGAGGCACTTCTACGGGGCTCCACCTCCCGCCCCATGGTGGTGACCAACTGAAAAATGCACCCTGTGTCACTTTCCTAGTTGCTCCTGTTGCCTGGGGTCACTTTCATGATCGAACTTTTTGCAGAAACCCTCATCATAGGCTCTGCTTTCTGGTGAAATCTAGACCAAGACAATGCACGGAGATGAGAAGAATTTCTCTATTCCCCACCAGGCCTTGGTTACCTCTCTTGAGGGGAGAGATCTTGAGAGCACCTACCAAGCTGTATTGCAGGAAAGGAAGTGACAGCACCCTTGTTGGAACTCCCAGTTTTTCATGATTTCCTCCATCTTGACTCCATCCAGTGAACGCGTGTACTAAAAAGCAGAGCCAGCGTGCCGCCCACAGATGCTCGAAGATCCCGTCCTCTGTAGCCTCCACATCCTCTGCTTCTGTGTTCAGGTGTCATGTTCGGTGCTCACTCTTGGAAGTAAGAGATGTGTGAAACGTTCCAAGTGGTCGAACTCCTTTCCTTCTCAACAGGTTTAAGCCTGCTTGCTCCTCTCTGCGGCTGCTTCATGCTTGGGGCATCAGTAGGGCCTGGACAAGCTCACAGGCGATCCTGACTCATGCTTGGGTCCCGGCTGGGTGGCACCAGCTCTCCCTCCCTGGTCCATCTCACCACCTAACTGGGGCTTCTGTTAGCACCTGTGGCCTGTGAGAGCCCCATCCACTGGAGCTCAGGCAGGCTCCGCTCCTGTGTCCATCAGCACCTCAGAGTGACGTGTCCAAGATTGAGAGATCTCTTCCCTCACTCTTTTTTCTGAGTTCTCTTCCTTGGTGTGTGGCCCTGCTATATACCTGGTCATGAAACTAAAACACTGGCATCTCCTGCCCCTTGAGTCTCTTCCTCCCTTATTACTGCCAGTGACAGTTCAGGCCCTTCTCAGTCACCAGAGTTGACAGTGTAGCCTCCTAACTTGTTCCCAACATTCCTCTTTCCTTTTCTCTCACTCATTCGCCCAGTCATAATTAGGGCCCTTTCGTGGTTAAAATGCTTCATTTATGTTCTAGAAAAACACACAGCCTTTCATTCTTTGTTTTTAAAGCCATGTAACATTCCTGCTTCGGGAACGTCATCCTGTGCTTTTCCCTGCTATGGTGCCTTCCCCGTTCCGCTTGGCACGGCCCGCCACGGCTCAGCCACATGTTGCCATCTCTGTGAAGTCCTGATCACCGTCTCTCACCCCCCACCCTCAGCAGAGAGAATCATTCTCAGGGCTTCTAGCACTGACACCTCTCTGCACTTAACCTCTTTGTACTATACTACGAAGAAAGGATTCTGAATTTTTGTTTTATTCTTTTAAATAGATAACCAGTGTACTTAGTGTAAGAGGCATGCAGTGAGATGTAAGTTCCCCGTCCCTGTCCACTAACCATCCAGCTCCCTCCACAGAAGCCACTGTTACCAGGTCCTCACATCCTTTGACAGATGAGCAATACATTTACAAGTGTGTGTGCTCACTGGTATGTGTGCAAATAATCACTTTTCCATACAAATAACGTACTCTCTACACTGCTCTGTATACCTTGCTGTTTTCACTTGACACACTTGGTCTTTCGATAGCAGCACACGCATATCTGAAGTTGCTTCCTCCCTTTGTGGTGGTTTCATGGTGTTCTGGTTGTGGTGCTCTATCTAATTATGGCTGTAACAATTTATTTAAACTGTCGTCAGTTGCTGCTCGCTGAAATACCATTTGTAATACCAGCAGACTGGAAACAACCTTTGTTGTTTTGCCCACATACAAGTGTAGTTGTAGAATAAATATCTAGGATTGGAATTTCTGGGTCACAAATCTGTTCATTTTCACCTTGATGCATACTGCTGATTGTCGCCCAGAGAGGCGGCGCCAGTTTCTCCTTCCTCTGCCGTGCACGAGGCGCTTGTTGCCCTGCGCCCTGCCCAATACTGTGATATTAAACATTTGATCCAAGGTGTTTTATAAGCTTTTAGTCTACTAGATTGTGAGTCCCTGGGGTCAGGACTGTCATATTCATCCTGGTTCCCAGAACTGGCAATATTAGGCACATAAATGCTTGTTAAAGGAATGGGGAAATTGGATGCACTGAGGAAGAAAAGTAAATGCCTGCCGGCCTTTGTGCTTGGAAAGGCCCTGTTACAGCTTAGCCTTGACTCCCAGGGAGTGGGATTCACAACTGTCAATTCCTGGACTTCTAGAGATGGATGAGCTGGGGTTTGGGGTTTTCTGGGTTCTGTGCTTGTTTCTGGAGCTATCTGCTGTTTAGCTAGTTGTTGCCAAAGTACTGGGGAAAAAACTAATTCAAATTAAAGATCCGGTGATTGCATTTGAAATGAGGCTGAAGAGTATTCTACAGATTCTGGTTTTCAGATCCTCCACATCCCCTCCCTTACTCACTGCCCCCTCCCTTAATAGAGAGTTGGCTGACAGACCGTGAGCACGTGCGCAGTGTTCTGGCCTGGACAAGCTGCAGACACCTTCCAGCTGAGGTGCAGGCAGGGAGTGCTTTTGAGAACTAAATGAGAAGTGGGAAGGGGCCATCCTGTGTGGGGCGTCCTTGAGGAGGGCATCCCAGAGGAGGTGACAGTTGAAGAAGGAGTGACAGCTAGCCCAGAGTGTTCCAGCAGACCCTGTGGTTTACATGGGACGAGCCAGACCCCTTGCAGTCAAGTCAGGGCTGTGCTTCCTCACCATCCAATGGAGGGTGTTAGAAGTGTATATGGTTTTTGGTGATCCGTGCACCAACCTGGTTTCCTACCCATGGCAGATGCCTGGTGAATGTACGTTGCTGCTCAGAAGACTTGGAGAAGGCAGATCCCCCTGCAGGAACTGCAGACGGGAGGTGAAGGGCTACTGGCAGGGCCTGCAGTCCGCCCTGCTCCGAAGGCTTCCTTTCTCTAGGCCATTCCTCTTGGCAGTCAGGAGCACAGGGCGTGACTGAGAATCCGCTGACAGGAGGCGGGCCAAGCATCCCCAGCTGTAGTTTGCGTTAGAAGTCCCCTGGCCTCAGGTCTGGGCAGGCGCTGGGGTCCGCTAACCTCTCTCCAGCATCTGGCCGAGGAGAAGCTTTGCTGGAGGGGCCTCTTAGTCCTCCCGCAAGCACTTTGTGTAACAAAGTTAGTTTTGTGTATGGTGGCTCATGGGACTTAATTGCTTGAAAAGTAAATTAGCAACAATTAGTCTTATACTACGGATAGTCATGTATAGCAAATTATTTGTGATTTTTAGTAATAATTGCTTAATTTATTGAAGATTGCCGTGCCCCAAAGGACCAAACATGCATTGTTTGATTGACTGCTCATAGCAACCTTATAAATAGGACCTCTCATCCTGTTTCATAGAAGAGGAAGCCAAGACAAAGAGAAGAATGTCTTGCCCAAATCAGACAACTAGAAAATGCTAGAGTCAGGACCAGAATCGCCCGAGGCTCTGCTCCATTGCCGGCCTCTCATTTAGACTCCGGAATGCTGACTCAAGTCCTCCATCAATAACAAAATCTGTTGTGATCTTGGTCACTCCCTAACCTCCCTAGGCCTGTTTCCTCCCCTGTAAAGCAGGGATGGTAGCCCTTTTCAAGGCGGGGGAGGTTGTACATGGAAACACTTCCATCGAGCCCAGTGCCTGCACGGGAGAGATGCTTGATAAACGTCTGAGCCTTTCATTCTCTAAGGACAAGTCTAGCAGTGTGCATGTTGCTGGCATCTCAGGGGGGCAGGGTAAGAGCTGAGCATTTCACAGCTCGTTGGCCTTCAAACAAAACCCTCACTTCTCTTCTCAACTACGCACCTCCAGTCTTACCTCCCAGACCGGGGATCTTGAAGTGGTTTTGGTGGCAATACAGAATTTATTGACCATGTACTCTGAGTGTGTGTGTACTCATTTATAACTTACCTACACATAGTACTTGTAATTAGTATCTTCAAAATTAGTAAAACTAACAAGCAGTCCTCTTCCAACACCCACTATTCTAGACAGCTAGCAAACGAGCACTGACAGTCCCTTGCCGTCACTGTTCTGAGGCTTGGCACTCTGTGCTGTTAAATGGGCGGGACCTCACTTCTCCGAGGAGGGAAGCGAGGGCACAGAGTTGAAGTGACTTTAAGCAAGTAGGTGGCAGGTTGAGCTGGAGGCCCCAGTGAACTGTCCTTGAGACAGAATTCACTGGGTCTTGCTGCTGTGGCTGCTGCTAAGTGGGTTGAGCTGGGACGAGGATGACTGGGGTAAGACCTCCTCGATTTGGCTACACCTGTAGCTAGGCCCGTCTTGAGCCTCCCCAGAGCTAGCTGCAGCAAGTGTAGCCGCCATTCCCCATCGGTCTTGGATCACAGTCCCCAGGGCCACTGCTGGGATGTCCTTTCCTGCCTTCCGCCTCGCCTGCTGTGCACTGGCTGCGTGGCTCTTCCTGCAGGGGAACTTGCATCTCTAAGGCTGCTCAGTCTCTCTTACCGGCTTTGATTTCCTCTCATTGCGACCATTACAATAGGTGTGGCTCAAGTGCCCTGCTTGTAGCAGAGCACCTGCCCCAAAATCTGGATGGCTCTTCAGCTCAGACCTGGCTGTGCCTCCTCCATCGTACCCTCTCTCTGTCCACGGCTCTGGGCTGTCCAAAGAGGACTCGTTGCCATTTCTCCACCTTGTCCTTTGTCAGGCCTGTGTTCAACTATTGTCCAGGCGCTGAGGTCAAGCCCACAGGTCCCCTCCTCCCCAGAGTGTAATCCTTGGCTCCTCAGCAGCCCTGGGACACTGAGCCCAGTATCTAGTGGGTGCCCAGTGTACACTGTCCATCAGCACCATGAGGCCAGGGACAACACCCCTGTAGACCACCGAATAGCCTTCACAGCAGGCCTGGTGCATGAATCTGCCCTAGTCTGGCCTGTCCACAGCGGTGGCCTCTCTCTGACACCTCTGGTAGGAAAGACAGAGGCATGGCCCCTGGTGACTCCTGCTCCGAGTGTCCTTGCCTTGCATGGTCGCGTCCTAACCCCTGGCTTGCTCACGGACTTCATTTGCTCAGGGGAACCTGAGCAAGCATGACATGAGCATTAGGGCCTGCCTTCTCTCACTGCTGAGAACTTTGCCACCCTAGCAAGAAGCCTGAGACGACCTTCTGGAGACAGGTGGCCTGGCTGACAGCCAGCACAAGCCTCCAGACCTGTGAGAGGCCGTGCAGCCCTGCTGGAGCTACCAGGAGATCAGCGGAAGGACTGCCAGATGGACCCAGTCCAAACTGCTAACCCACAGGATTGTAAGCAAATAAAACGAATGCTGTTTTAAGCTACTGGGTTTGGAGTGGATTGCCACGTGGGAGCAGGGAATTTGTGAAAAGGTTCAGGCTGCAGAAAAGAGCCAGGCGCTTGGGCTTCTGACGGTGAGGGGGCTGTGGATCCACAGCTCTCAGAGGCAGGCAGATTGCCCTTCTTGGAGGAAGCTGTGGGCCGGTGGAGAGAAGAGCAGGAGCCCCTGGCTGCCTCTGAGGCGGGGACGGCCACCCTCTCTGGCTCTCAGGGGTCCCAGTGTGACGCTTCACTGCAGAGAAATACTTGCAGCCCCTTGGAACTGTTCCTGGGAGATGCCTGAGACAGGCCCCAGGACTCCAGCACAGTGTGGAGCGGGCACATCTACTCGGGGGCGGAGGTGGCTGCTGGGGCCTTCTTGGCAGCTGCTCTCTCAACAGCCTTCAAACTAGTAAGTCCGGCGCCTGTTGGTTGACTGCCTTTTTCATTCAGGAGATTCAAAGATGAAATGCTTTCCCTGCTCCCCTCTCCCCTCATTCCTTCATCGCACATTCTCCTTGCCTTCCTCCTCCAGCCTATATTTGGCTGGAGCGTCTTCCAGCTCTGAAGCCAAATAATGCCTGGCTAGGATTCGAGGACTTGGATTCTGTCCCTGAATCGCTGTGGCCTTAGAAAAGCTTCTTAGTCCCTCAGTATCCTGTTCTCCCTGTGAAGAGGGGGTGCATTGCCTGTTTCTTTGGGTGCCCTAATGAGGGAGTGGCCACCTGGTTGCTTCCTTGACCAAATGACAGGTGTGTCCCCTGCTGCTGCCCACATCAGCTAAACTGGGATCGGGGCGCAGGGCAGAACAGGTCCAGGGTAAGTTCCCAGTCTTTCTGGAAGTAGCCAGTAGGATGTCCCTGCAGCCCTGTCCACGCAGAATGCTAGGGGCCAGCATGCTCTGCACAGCCCCCAGGCACCCTGAGGACCCAGCTGCAGGGTGGGAATTGGGGTTGGGGCTGCCTTGGAAGCAGCCAGCCTGGAGCCTGTGTCCCAACCCCTACTCTGCAGTGTGAGCTCGATGAGTCATTCACACCTCTGGACCCCTTCTTGGTAAAAGGAAACAGTGCCTTGGATTCATTTGGTTCAACAACTATTTACGGAGGCCTTGCAGTGTGGCCCTGGGGGAGTGACTGAGCAAGACAAACCAGGTCCTCGCCCTTCAGGAACGTGAATTCCAGCAGATGAGAGAAAGTGGGACCATTCATGCAAGCAAGATAACCACAGGTTGCTTCAGGATTAGATTTGTTGATGAGGCTGGGACAGCCAAAAGGCCTGGCTTGCTAGGATGGGCCAGAAGGTAACCTCGGGCCTCGTCCCATCTCAGCCCAGAGCCTTCTTCCCTGTGTGGAGTCCAGGAAGACTTTGTCAGCAGCTTAGTTTGACTTCAAGGAACTCAGCATGGCCTGTTAGGGGCATGATCCATCCATGAGCCAGGCGTTACTATTTGATAGGTTTAGCTAGTGAATGGGTCCAAGGCTTTCCACAGTGGGAAGGCAGCCCTGGGTATGAGGCATGAAGGGAGAGGCAGACAGGTCCAGCCACTGCAGCATGACCCAGGCTGGGACGTGGACCTGCCCTTTTCTACATCCCCACCTCAAAGCCCAGATTGTGGTCTCCGAATGCCATTTCCCAATAAAAGGAACCAGGGATCTTTGGAGGAGTGACTGGTTTCAGACCTGGGAGGAAGTGTGAGAGAGGGAGCCTGGGAATCCTGTGCTAGAGACCAAAGAAGTGCTCTGAATAACGGGGTTGTGTCTAAAGCACTCTCAAGCCAGCATAAAAGGCTTCTCAGTGGTGTAACACGGACCAATTTGCCATCAAAAGCATAATGACTGATTCATTGAAACACAGCAAATATAAGAATCTAAAAGTTCATAATGATAAACACCCATAATAGATTATGAAACCACCCATGATTAGAGACGAGGATATCAGACATGTCTCCAACTTTCCTATCTAAACTATTTCAGGGCAATCAAATAAATCATTGGGGGCAAAAAATCCTTAAAAGAAGAATTCCAGCTAGTAGACACAGAAGAATATGACACAACTAGAAAATTACTAATTTTCGTCCCCTTGTGAAATCATGGATTAGTCATAGATCATCAATGGCTGCTAAAATCATCAGGTGGAAAGTTGACAGAGAACTTGGTAATAGATCAGGCTGAACCTGACCCCACCAACAACCTTAGCTAAACCTGCACCTCGGAGAGGATTCTGGGAAGATGGCAAGAGTAGGAAGCACCAGGAATCTGTCTCCCCACTGAGAGAAATGTGCTGACAGAATCTGTCTGATGTAACTACTTTGGAACTCTGGAGCCTACTGAAGCATTGCAACTTCCAGGGCAAGGCTTGGACAATAAGTTGTGATTACTTTCCGTTGATTTGAGCTCATAGCATAATAGCAGCTATTCAGCCCCATGGCAGGCAGCCATGTGCCCATTCTAGGAGCAGCTTGCACACAGCCTGTGGAAACAAGGACCCTGTCCTCCAAGTATCAGGATCTGTGTTCTGATTGCTGATTACGGCTTCCGATCATGGAGGTGCAGACAGGCAGGCAGTCATTATTGCAACCCCCCACCACCACCATTGCTGCAAGCCCCTCCCCTCAACTGAAGCAACATCCAGAGGATCTAAAGGGCCAACACATTTTTTTACCCCACCCCCCTTCATTTTTCTCTTTTTCTCCTTTTGAGAGACAGACACTGAAGACTAGGACATTTAAAAAAGCAGCTGCATATACAGAGGAAATTAGAAAGTCACAATGCATGCCCAGGAAAAGGCACAGGCTCAGAAAAAATCTGAGAAAACCTTAAGTTTACACCTCAGGCAGATTCTTGGCACAGAGATAGCCTACAACAATAAAAGGGAAAAAAAAACAGCAAACCTTGGGGAAGGGGGGAAGTCTGCTTATGAGAATTACCACATTGTTAGATTCGAATGTCATTTTTAACAACAAAAATCATAAGGCATACAAAGAAATGGCCCATTCAAAGGAAAACAAATAAACCAAAGAAGTTGTCTCTGAGAGAGACCAGATGGCAGACCTTCTAGACAAAGAGTTTAAAACAACTATCATAAACATTCCCAAAGAACTAAAGGAGGATGAGGGGAAAAATCAAGAAAACAATGTGTGAATCAAGTGGAAATAGCAAGAAAGAGAGAGAAAACCTAAAGGAAACTAAAAAAATCCTAGAGCTGAAAAGGACAACAATGGAAATCAGTTAATTCACTAGAGAGATTCGAGAGCAGATTTGAGCAGGCAGAAGAATCAGTGAACTTGAAGATAGGATAATTGAAATAATAGAGTCTAAGGAACAAAAGAAAAAAGACTGATGAAAAGTGAACAAAACCTAAGGGGCCCATGGGACACCCTCAAGTAGATCGACATGCACATCATGGGATCCAAGAAGAAAGAGAGAGAAGGGGCAGAGAGAATATACGAAGAAATAACTGCTGAAAGCTTCCCACGTTTTATGAAAGACATGACTATAAACATCCAGGAAGCTCAACAAACTCCAAGTACAGTGAACTCAGAGGGGCTGGGCCCAAAGCCAAGGGGTTAAGTTTGCGCGCTCCGCTGCAGGCGGCCCAGGGTTTCATTGGTTCGAATCCTGGGTGTGGACATAGCACTGCTCATCAAACCACGCTGAGGCAGCATCCCACATGCCACAACTAGACGGACCCTCAACGAAGAATATACAATATACCGGGGGGCTTTGGGGAGAAAAAGAAAAAAAATAAAATCTTTAAAAAATTAAAAAAATAAAAAGAAAGAAAGAAAGAAAATTTTAAAAAATGAACTCAGAGACCCACACCAAGACACATTATTATCAAACTGTCAAAAGCGAAACAGAATCTTGAGAGAAGCAACTCGTTACATATAAGGGATCCTCAATAAGATAATGAACAGACTTCTCACCAGAAACATTGGAAGCCAGAAGGCAGTGGGTTGATACATTCAAAGAGCTAAAAGAAAAATCTGGCAATTCAGAATCCTATATCTGGTAAAGCTATCCTTCAAAAGTGAGGGAGCGGGGCCAGCCCGGTGGAGCAGCAGTTAAGTGCGCACATTCCGCTTCAGCGGCCTGGGCTTCACTGGTTCAGATCCCAGGTTCGGACATGGCACTGCTTGGCACACCACACTGTGGTAGGTGTCTCACATATAAAGTAGAGGAAGATGGGCACGGATGTCAGCTCAGGGCCAGTCTTCCTCAGCAAAAAGAGGAGGGTTGGCAGCAGATGTTAGCTCAGGGCTAATCAAAAAAAAGTGAGGGAGAAATTAAGACAAGGTAAACAAAAGCTGAGGAAGTCCATTCCCACTAGACCTGCCCTGCAAGAAATACTCAAAGGAGTCCTGTGGGTTAGAATGAAAGGACACTAGACAGTACCTTGAAGCTGCATGAAGAATTGAAGACCTCAGTAAAGGTAAATACATGGGCCACTACAAAAGCTACTAGTATAGTAACAGTGGTTTGTGACTCCACTTTTTGTTTTCTACATGATTTAAGAGATTAATATATTTAAAAACAAATTAATCTAAAAGATAGTATTACTGTGGGGCCGGCCCCGTGGCCGAGTGGTTAAGTTCGCGCGCTCCGCTGCAGGCGGCCCAGTGTTTCGTTGGTTCGAATCCTGGGCGCGGACATGGCACTGCTCATCAGGCCACGCTGAGGCAGCATCCCACATGCCACAACTAGAAGGACCCACAACTAAAATATACAACTATGTACTGGGGGGCTTTGGGGAGAAGAAGGAAAAATAAATAATTTTTTTAAAAAAGATAGTATTATTGTAGCATTGGTTCGTAACTACACATTTTGTTTTCTAAATAATTTAGAAGACTAATGCATTAAAAGAAAAACAATTATTAGTTTGCTTTGGGCATACAATGTATAAAGATATAATTTTGTGACATCAAGAACTGAAAGAGGGGAGAACAGAGCTGTAAAAGAGCAGGGTTTGTATATTATTGAAGTTAACCCAATACAAATTCAAATTAGAGTGTTGTAACTTTAGGATGTTAGATGTAATCCCCATGGTAACCACAAAAAAAAAACATGGTAGAATATACACTAAAGGAAATGAGAAGGGAATACATTTCACTATGGAAAATCAACTAAACACAAAAGAAGACAGTAATGCAAGAAATGAGGGACAAAAGTACCTGTAAGGAATGTAGAAGACAAATGGCAAGACGACAGAAGTTAAGTGCCTCCTTGTCAGTATTTAAATGTAAGTGGATTAAACTCTACAATCAAAAGACAGAGATTGGCAGAATGAATTTTAAAAAAACGTGATTCAACTGTATGCTGTCTGCAAGAGACTCACCTGAATCCAAGAACACACACAGGTTGAAAGTGGAAGGAGGGAAACAGACATTCCAGGCATATAGTAACTAAAGAGAGCAGAGTGGCTATACTAATAGCAGACAAAATAGACTTTGAATTAAAAAAAAAAAGTTACAAGAAACAAAAAAGGACATTATTTATTAATAAAAGCTTCAATTCAGCTGGAAGAAAAAACAATTATAAACATTTCCACACCTAATAACAGACCATCAATATATGAAGCAAAAATTGACAGAATTAAAGGGACTGATAATAGTTGGAGACTTCATACCCCACTCTTAATGGATAGATCAACCAGACAGAAGATACATAAGAAAATAGGGGACTTGAACAACACAACAAATGAGCTATGTGTAACAGACATACATGGAACACTGTACCCAACAGCGGCAGCACACACATTCTTCTCAAGCGCACATGAGGAATTTCCCGGATAGACCATATGTTAGGCCACAAATTAAGTCTCAATAGATTTAAGAAGATAAATATACGAAGTATCTTCTCCAACCACAAGAGGATAAAATAGAAATCAATAACAGAAAGGAAACTAGAAAATTCACAAATTTGTGGAAATTAAACAATACATTCTTAAACAACCAATGGATCAAAGAAGAAACCACATGGGAAATTAGAAAATACTTAGAGATGAATGAAAATAAAAACACAACATACCAAAACTGGGACACAGTGAAAGCAATGCTAAGGGGAAAATTTATAGCTATAAATGCTTACTTTAGAAAACAAAGATCTCAAATCAACAAGTGAACTGTACAACTTAAGGACAAACCGAAAGCCAGCAGAAGGAAGGAAATAATAAAGATTAGAGCTGAGGTAAATGAAACAGAGAATAAAAAAACAATAGAGAAAATCAATGAAACCAAAAGCTGGCTCTTTGAAAAGATCAACAAAATTGACAAACCTTTAGCAAGATGGACTAAGAAAAAAAGAAGACTCAAAGTATTAAAATCAGAAATGAAAGTGGGGGCATTACTACTGATTCTCCAGAAATAAAAAAGAGATTATAAGATAGTACTATGAACAATTATATGCCAACAAATCAGATAACCTAAATGAAATGGACAAATTCTGATAAACACAAAACCTACCAAGACTAAATCATGAAGAAATAGACAATCTGAATAGAACTCTAACTAGTAAGGAGATTGCATCAGTAATAAAAAATCTCCCAACAAAGAAAATCCCTGGACCTAGGGCTTCACTAGTGAATTCTACCAAACATTTAAAGAATTAACACCAATACTTCTCAAACTTTTCTAAATATTTGAGGAAGAGGGAACACTCCCTAACTCATTTTGTGAGACCAGCATTACCCTGATACCAAAGCTGTAGAAAGACACTACTAGAAAAGAAAACTACAGACCAATATCTCTTCTAAACATTGATGCAAATCCTCAACAGAGTACTAGCAGACTGGATTTAGCAGCGTATTAAAAGGATTATACACCATGACCAAGTGGATTTACTCCTAGAAGGCAAGGATGGTTCAACATACAAAAATCAATCAATGTAATACATCATATTAACAGAATGCAGGAAAAAAAAAAACATCATCATCTTCATTGATCCAGAAAAAGCATTTGACAAAATTCAACACCCTTTCGTGATAAAAACACTCAACAAACTAGGAATAGAATGACTCTAAATCAATATAATAAAAGCCATATATGAAAAACCCACAGTGAACACCATACTCAATGGTGAAAGATTAATAGCTTTTCCTCTAAGTTCAGGAAGAAGGCAAGGATCCCTCCTTTCACCACTTCTATTCGATATAGTACTGGAAGTTCTAGCCGGAGCAATTAGGCAAGAAAAAGAAATAAAGCCATCTAAATTGGAAAGGAAGCAGTAAGAGTATCTCTGTTCATGAATGATATGATCTTACATGCAGAAAATCCAAAGGATTCCACAAAGAAACTTACAACTCATAAATTCAGCAAATGAGCAGAATACAAAGTCAACACATAAAATCAGTTGCACTTCTATACACTAACAATGAGGAATCTGAAAATGAAATTAAGAAAACAATTCCGTTTACAATAGCATCAAAAAGAATTGGGGCTGGCCCGGTGGCACAGCAGTTAAGTGCACACGTTCCACTTTGGTGGCCTGGCATTCACGGGTTCAGATCCTGGGTGCGGATGTGGCACTGCTTGGCAAGCCATGCTGTGGTAGGTGTCCCACGTATAAAGTAGAGGAAGATGGGTACAGATGTTAGCTCAGGGCCAGTCTTCCTCAACAAAAAGAGGAAGATTGGCCGCAGATATTAGCTCAGGGCTAATCTTCCTCAAAAGAAAAAATAAAAGAATAAAATACTTAGGCATAAACTTAACCAAGGAGGGAATAGACTTGTACACCAGAAACTGCAAAACATTGCTGAAGGAAATTAAAGAAGAAAAATAAATGGAAAGATAGTCCATGTTCATGGATTGCAAAGCTTAATATTGTTAAGATGTGTGGTGAGAATATTTAAGATCTACTCTCAACAAATTTCAAGAATACAATACAGTGTTGTTAACTACAGTCACCATGCTGTACATTAGATCCCCAGAACTTATCAATCTTATAACTGAAAGTTTGTACCCTTCGACCAACAGCTACCCATTCTGCTCCCCCCCCCCATTCTAGATTCATTTTATGCATCACCCTAGACCTGCCCATGTGCCCTGCTTTCTGATTCTTGCATCTTTGCATTGGCTTGTCCTGTTCCCTTGATAATGGATCCAGGCGTGCTGCTGCAGTTGCTCCTGGACTCTTGCTGCTCAAGGCACACTGCAATAATGCTTTACCTCACACCCAGACACTGCCCCCCATCTCCAGCCCTGGGGCGTCCCTGTTGCTGCTGAAGCACAGGACACAGCAAGATCTTCTCAGCACCCACAAATGTGCAACTGGAACTACACAGATATCACTGCCCTCCACGAAATCCAGCCAACAGAAGATGAGAGTCAGTCTATTAATTCTTGTCCCATGCACCATGAGATTGGGCAAATCAGTTTGTTCTGAAGTTGTGGCTGGTTGTGAACAATGCACCCTGTTTATTTGCTCTCACTCCTTCCTTTTCTCCTCGCGTCTGCTTCCTTGGATTACACTTCCTGATAAAGAGCTGGCATGCGAGCTTCTGCCTCTGGCTTTATTTTCCAGGGAGGCTGGCGGTCCACAGTCCTCTGCCTCGCCGCTCTAGTTAGCATGCCACAAGCTGGAGTGAGGGATGTGCATCTGTCAGGACTCACATTTGCTAGTGACAGAAACAAACTCTGGTCAATCTAAGTAAAAAAAGGACTTATTAAAAGGGTATCAGGGGGCCAGCCCCGTGTCCTGGTGTACCTTGAGGACTGTCTTAGTCCATTTGGCCTGCTATAACAAAATACCATAAGCTGAATAGATTATAAATGACAGAAATTTATTTCTCACAGTTCTGGAAACTAGGAAGTCCAAGGTCCAGGCACCAGCAGATTTGATATCTGATAAAGTCCTGCTTCCTGGCTCCTACATGGCCATCTTCTCACTGTGTCTTCACGTACTGGGAGGGGCAAGGGAAATTCTCTGAGGTGCCTTTTATAAAAGCACTAATCTCATTCATGAGGGCTCCACCCTCAGGACCTAATCACCTCCCAAAGGCCCCACCTCCAAAGACCATCACATTGGGGTTTAGCTTCAAAATATGAATTTTGAGGGGATACAAACATTCAGTCTATAGCAAGGATATTATGCTAAGTGAGATAAGCCAATCACAAAAAGACAAATGCTATATGATTCCACTTATCTGAGGTACCTAGAGTAGCCAAATTCAGAGACATAAAGTAGAATGGTGGCTGCCAGGGGCTGGGGGAGGGGGGATGGGAGCTATTATTTTGTGGGTAAAATGTTCCAATTGTGCAAGATAAAGAGTTCTGGAGATGATTGTTGGTGATGGTTGCACAACAATGTGAAATATCACTGTGCTGTACACTTAAAAATGGTTAAGATGGTAAATTTTATGTTATGTGTTTGTTTTTTTTAAAGATTGGCACCTGAGCTAACATCTGTTGCCAATCTTCCTTTTTTTTCTTCTTCTTCTCCCCAAAGCCCCCCAGTATGTAGTTCTATATTCTAGCTGTATGTCCTTCTGGTTGTGCCATATGGGACACCACCTCAGCATGGCTTGATGAGCAATGCCACGTCTGCACCCAGGATCCGAACCAGTGGAACCCCAGGCCACCAAAGTAGAGGGCACAAACTTAACCTGTCAGCCATGGGGCCGGCCCCATTATGTGTATTTTTCTACAATTTTTTAAAAAGCCACTGGGGGGACTGGCACCATGGCATAGTGGCTAAGTTCAGCACGCTCTGCTTTGGCAGCCTAGGTTCACAGGTTCAGATCTTGGGTGCGGACCTACACCACTTGTCAGCCATGCTGTGGCAGCAACCCACATATAAAGTGGAGGAAGACTGGCACAGAAGTGAGCTCAGGGCTAATCTTCCTCAGCATAAAAAAAAAAAAGTCATTGGGGATTGAAGAGTTCCAGTAGTGGTGGTGGAGTGAAGCGGTCAGGCCACCTCATCTGCAAATAACAATGATAAAATTTGGCCAAAATACTAAAACAAACAAACTCATTTCAACTATTCAAAAGAACTGGAAAGTACCCAAAAGCAGAGAGAAACTGGAGACTATTCTTCCTGAAAAATTGCAACTAAAAGACATAAGAATTGAGAGTTTATATTTCTTTGCCTTTTTTTCCTGAGGATGCTGCCCAAGGCCCATGGGCACAGTGGAAGAAAACAGCAGCGGAGCACCACATCTCTATCATCTTGAAGCAGCAGAGAACAGAGTTCAGAGCTGGCAGGAAACTGGGGAATCTCCGGAAGTGAGGGAACCACAGAAGGGATGAGACCCAAAATATGAGTACAAACTCTGCTCAAATCCCTGGCAGACCACAAGTCCATGCATGTGCTCCAGACCCTAGGGCGATCAGTGAAAAACAGAGAGCAATCTACTCTTGAAAGCTACACCAGAGGAGATTTGTGTTTAATGGTTTTTAACTGAGTGCGTTCCCCAACTATGTAGAGCATGGGTGGTAGAAAGCAGAAGCCTTACTGTCAGAGAATACAACCTGAGGCTGGCAGAGAAACTGTGGATTTAGGAAGGAATCCTCAGCAGCAAGGGAACCACAGAGAGAGTGCACCCCTAAGTATAAACTTTACTGAAATCCTTGACTGACTGCCAAACTACACAGGCAGAGGGGAGTAACTCCAGGGAAGGAGCGTAACAAAAGCTACAGCTGGAAGCTGAAGAGACTGAGCAGAGATGTCAGTGGGCTGACACTGGGGCAGAAGACAGAATCTGTAGATTGAATACAGGCATGTTAACTGACCCCTAAAACAATAACAACGACAAAATAATCGCAAGAACACAACAGAATCCAGAGTCACTACAATCTATTATCTAACATGTCCAATTTTCAACCAAAAATGAATAGACATGCAAAGAATTGGGAAGCTATGAGTCATGATCAGGAAAAAGACAGTTAATAGAAATTGACTCCAAGTGGACCCAGATGCTGGATTCAGCAAAGACTTCAAAACATGTATTATAAATGTGTCAATAATTAAGGGATAATTATTTTAATGAGTGAACAGATAGGGAAACTCAAAAGAGATTTAAAAACTGTTAAAAAATGGAGTTTCTGGGGCCGGCCCCGTGGCCGAGTGGTTGAGTTCGTGGGCTCTTCTTCGGTGGCCCAGGGTTCCACTGGTTCAGATCCTGGGCACGGACAGGGCACTGCTCAACAGGCCGTGCTGAGGCAGCATCCCACATGTCACAAATGGAAGGACCCACAACTAAAAATACACAACTATGTTCTGGGGGGATTTGAGGAGAGAAAGCAGTAAGAAAAAAAAAGAGAATTTCTGGAGGTGAACAGTACAAAACTGAAATAAAAATTTTGTGCGTTTTTTTAAAGACGATTTGAATAGCAGATTAGAGATGGCAGAAAAGTTGATGAACTTCAAGATAGACAATAGAAATTAATCCAAAAAATGGAAAGGAAAAGACTGAAGAAAAATGAACAGAGCCTCAGAGATATTGTGGGACAACATGAAGCAGCCAGCCTATATGTAATTGTTGTCTCAGAAGAAGAGGAAATGGAAAAAGCGGCAGGAAACATATTTGAAGAAATAATGGCAAAAACCACCTCAAATTTTGTGGAAAAGATTAAATTATAGATCCAAAAATTTCCATGAATCTAAAGCAGGATAAAAACAATAGAAACCACTCCTAGGACCATCGTAATCCAGCTGCTGAGAGCCAAATATAATAAGAAAATCTTGAAGGCAACGAGAGAAAAACAATAGGTTAATTAGAGCGGGAACAATTCTGCGATTAACAGCTGACTTCTCAACAGAAACAATAGAAGACAGAAAACTTTGGAACATCACCTTCAAAGTGCTAAAATTAAAACCTGCCAAATAAGAACTCTATAGCCAGCAAAATCCTCAAAATGAAGGCAAAATAAGGAGATTTTCTTTCTTTTTTTTTTAAGATTGGCACCTGAGCTAACAGCTGTTGCCAATCTTCTTTTTTTTTCTCTTCCTGCTTTTTCTCCCAAATCCCCCCAGTACATAGTTGTATATTTTTTAGTTGTGGGTCCTTCTGGTTGTGGCATGTGGGATGCCGTCTCAGCGTGGCCTGATGAGCAGTGCCATGTCTGCGCCCAGGATCCGAACCTGCAAAACCCTGGGCTGGCGAAGCGGAGCATGAGAACTTAACCACTCGGCCACAGGGCCGGCCCCTAAGGACGTTTTCTATATGCAAAAACTGCAAGAATTTGTCTCAAGCAGATCTTCACTACAAGAGATGCTACAGCAAGTTGTTCAGGGAAAGGGAAGTGACCTCAGATGACATCTCAGACGCACATGTGGGAAGGGATGGCAATGGAAGTGGTTAATATGTGGGTAAAAGACGTGATGGGCCTTCCAGGTCCAGCCAGAAGACAGAAACCACTCAGAATTTGAACAGAGAAATTTTAACAGGGAATTATAAATTGGTAAGAGATGGTTAACTACTAAAATGGGTGAAAGAGAGCTTTAAGGACTACAGGAACAGCAAATGCTGAAACCGGCTGCTATGTCTAGTGCTCAGGGAGAACCAGTTAAGACCCTAGAAGAGCGATGTCTTCCCCCACAAGGCTGAGAGCCAGACCTCCATGGAACGTGCAGCCTGTCAGTGGTGAAGGTGCTGGCTCAAGCTGGTTCCTAGGAAGTGACCCACCGGTTAGCCAAGAAACTCGTGGGAGAGTGAGTACCAGTGGGCCTCCTGCAAGCTGCTGGCAGCTGCGCCATCAGTGGCCAAAAAGCACCTAAGACCCAGGAAGAGAAGCCGAGGCTGGGCTGTGGCCTTCCAGTGTCCCTCTAGTGCCCTCTATTGACCAAACCTATCATTGCTCCAGCAGGCAGAAGAGATATTCACGTGGTCCAGCTGCAGTTTCACAAAGCAGGGCAAAGACGGATAGATCTGGAGCTGGCACTCTATATGTTTATTTCTACTTTTCTTAATTTCTTTAACAGACATTACTGTTTAAAGCAAAAGAAATAACACTGTATTGTTGTGTTTATAACATAGATGTAATGTAGATGACGACAATGCCGCTCGGCAGGGTACATGGAAACGTGCCCTCACTGTATTTCACCTAAAATAATCCAGTACTAATTCTATGTAGATTGGGATAAGATAAAATGCATATTTTAATCTCTAGAGCAACCACTGAAAAACAATGTCTGCAAGACATAGAAAGGGAAGTCCAGTAGGAAAATTATGGAATTATAAAAAGCATTGTATTAACACCAAAGAAAGCAGGAACAGAGGAACCAAAAGAGATGAGACAAAACATAGCAAAATGGTAGATTTAATCTAACCTAATTGCAACCAAGATTCATTTGCAACGTGAATGGAAGAAACACTCCAACTAAAAGCTAAATATTTTGGGGATAGATTAAAAAAGCGAGATCCAGGGGCCAGCCTGGTGGCACAGCAGTTAAGTTCGCACATTCCGCTTTGGCAGCCTGGGGTTCACCAGTTCAGATCCTGAGTGCAGACATGACACCACTTGTCACGCCATGCTGTGGCAAGTGCCCCACATATAAAGTAGAGGAACATGGGCACAGATGTTAGCTCAGGGCCAGTCTTCCTCAACAAAAAGAGGAGGATTGGCAGCAGATGTTAGCTCAGTGTTAATCTTCCTCAAAAGTAAAAAAAAAAAAAAAAAAGTGAGGTCCAACCCCCTGTTGTCTACAAGAGACACACTTCACATACCCAGGCACAGACAGAGTCCGTAAAGGCACAGGAAGAGCTAAGCCTTGCAAACAGTGAGCCTGGGAAAGCTGGAGGAGCCATGTTAATTATCACACACAACAGACTTTAAAGCAAAGAGGGACTTTCTCAGTGACGAAAGGGTCAGTTCATCAGGAAGATGTAACAGTGCCAAATAGGTGTGAAACTAACAGCTTCAAAATGCATGAAGCCAAATCTGACCGGACTAGAGGGGAGGAAACAAATCCAGAATTGGAGTTGGAGTTTTTAACACCCCTCTCACAGTACTGATAGAACAGCTAGATGAATAAACGACACAGGACTCTGGAGAGGAACTTGGGAAGCCCACAGCATCTCTGAGCGGGCATGAGAACCAGGCCAGGAGGTGCCCTGAGGGGCGTAGTCCCACGTCACTACCTAGCAGGACTCCCCTGAGGACACCGCTGCCTTGGCTCGTGGGCACAGACGCTGCAGGCTGCACCCACCCTGCCGCTGAGGCTGGACCCTGGAGCTTGACCTGCTGCCACCCGGCCCTGACACTTCACCAGCACAGACTGCACAGTCCCTGGCTCTTCCTGGTCCATTTCCACAGTGACTCATGCAAGTGGTCTCACATACCTTCATCCTCCCGACAGCGTTTGTTTATCCCATTTGCTGATGAGACAGGGGTTTGCAGAATTTAAGGACTTGCCCCAAATTCTGCAGTAAGGAAGTGATGCAGGCGGGATCTGCACCCAGGCCCAGGTTACTCTGGAGGGTCTACTGCAGGGACTCCCTCCGGGCTGCTCGGAACCGTGAGGACGGAGGTCGTCTGCAGGCCTCTGAGGCTCCCCCATCTCTGGAGCTGCCTTGCTGGGGGGCTCGGGAGAAAGGAGACCCCCGCTGGCCGGGTGGATGCAGCCTGGATGGGGCAGAACCCACTGGATGTCCAAGCCTGGGCGGGTTGGAGGTGAGGGCATCTGGAGGAGGAAGGGGCTTGGACGGTAGCGGTTCTCATGGCCAGGGCCACCCTGGCCACTTCAAGTCACTGTAGGAAGAGCCCAGCTGGGACTCAAGGTCTGGGGGGAGGAGCTGGCAGGATGAGGCGCTATGGGGCTTCACCTCACACATCTGTGTCCCAGGGGCTGGAGGGGGCTCTGAAAGGGCCCTCCTCATCGGCCAGGCAGCCGCAGGTGGCACAGGGCCCTCTGCCAAGCGAGGTTCCAGCATGAGACGGCTGTCTCCACCCCGTTCCCTGGGCTGACTCTTGGGTGGTTCCCAGGGGAGGAGAAGTGAGGCACACACTGAACATGGGTCCCCAGGGAGCTGCCTGGCTGGGGGATGAAGCCATTGAGACCCTGGGCTTAAGGAACACTGGGAAGTGACTATGAAGGTATCAAGGGCCCAGGTGCATGCAGGGGTGTGAGGAGGGGAACCCAGTGACTTTGGGGCCACTCCCAAGACCTCCTTTCAGGCTTGGGGTGCGAAGTCCCCAGGAAGCCATTTTGAGGGGCTCCCAGGTGGGTGGGCACAGGGAAGGGGATCCCTGTGCCCTCCAGCCTGGTCCAGAAGATGTCTGGAGGCAAATCCCTACCTGGTCCTCAGTCCACTCCCAAGGGTGATCAGCTGAGGGTGGCAGCCCCCTGGCCGCTGAGGAGAGGGGCCACTGGTGAGGCTCGGGCTGCCCTCCCACCTTGTGCTCTCGCTTCCTGTGGACCTCTGTGTCGTCCGTCCCCAAGGACCCCCGTCTTCTGCTTGGACTGTATCCTGGGCATGCAGAGAGTGAGGCAGGAGTGGGGTCTGGGTCTCCGGGCAGGTGGCGGCTTTAGTGGGAGGGGTGGACAGCACACAGGAGACTGTTCAGACACTCTCTGTCTGCGTGGATGTCTCCTGGGGCGCAGGCGTGCTTGGAGAGCCAGTGGCGATTGCACCCGCCCCTGGGGCCAGCCGCTGTTTGCATTTCCCACAAAAGGAGGATGTCTTGAGGGGGGAAAGGGACTGTGGTTCTGCAGAAGGTTCTGAGGTGGCAGAAGCCCTGGAGGCTGCCCTGGACCTGCCCCTGCCACGCCCGCCTGCGTCCTCTGGCCTCTGGGGTGGCCAGGGACAAATCTGGAAAAGGGAGAGAGAGCAGGGGTCCCCGAGGCTGGCTGGGTGTGACAGTGCAGACACACACTGTCAGCTCCTACCAGCTATACCCTGTTAGGGCTTCCTGTGTGCTAGGCAGGGAGTTATCAGGTGAACGGTGACAAGGATTTGGAGCCAAGGGCCCCAGAGAGAAGGGGTGCCTGCTCATTGCTTGGCCTTTTGCTCCAAACAGACGCTTCATGACAGCAACAAAGCACACACTGGTGCTGGAGGGCAGAGCTGGCCCGAGGTCTGCTCAGAAGGCCTTCCACAGGGCAGGCAAGGCGGGGAAGGGCTGTTTGCTTTGCCAGTGATGTCAAGCCTCGGAAGAAAGAGGCCCATGGGACTGTGGCAGGCAACAGTCTGCCTAGGACCAAAGTGTGTCAGCTCTCTTACTGGCCTTGCATGGCTGTCAGGATGCCATGAGTGAGGGGAGCAGGGCCTTCAAGGAGGACCCCACGTGCGACTGTTGGCTGTGGATGCTGGCTTCCCCATCCCTTCCTCTTCTGTCCTCCTCTACTCCTCATCCTGTCTCTGTTCCTCCATGCCCACCCAGGGTCGGGTGCAGAACGAGTGCCGACACCTGCTGGCGGAAGCCTGGGGACTGTGCTTCCACCTGTGGGCAGCTTTGCTGGTGCAAGGAGCTCCTTGTCTGCTGAGCTGTGTGCTGCACCGGCACATGAACGCTGATGTGTGTGACGCCCATGGTGGGTGCGCAGCGGATGCTTGACACTGGAGGGAGAACAGCAGTCTTGTTGGGGACAGGGTTGGGCTGTGGTCACACTCTCAAATCTCAAACTAGCCTTGCGAGTCATCCTATGAGCTTCTTGAGGGGGCACGTGGGGTTCTCCTGCTCCCAAATTTGCACCTCCTGGCGACATGCATGGTGCAGCCACAGCCCCTGATGCCCACCTGTGCCCGGTTCCCAGGTGATGGCACCGTGGTGCTCTGACCCCAGGCCCAGGAGCCAGCTGCTTGCACTTACTAATAAAAAGGAAGTTGAACGCAAAACCCCTGTGCCCTTCTGGCCACGCTGGGAAGGGCCACGAGATGTGATATTTTGAAAACATGAGCTTGATGTCAAAGAGTGTGGGCCAGCCCTCTACCCGGGATGTCTGGCATCCTGGCTGCCGTATTTTGGTGACAGAACCTTTTTAGCCTGCAGACATGTCACTTCCAAGAAGTTTTAGATGGAAAAACTGTCAGGCAGCAGCCTATTCTTATCAGCTGTGCGGCGATGCTGGGTGTGCCTGGGGGGCCCTGGCCTCTTTCCCTTCTCTACCCTAGGACCAAAATGCTCACGCCCAGATTCACCCATTGGCATAGCCCAGCTCCTATCCATCTTCCCCACTCTGCCCTGGAAACATCTGCCACAGAGGACCAGGTCCTCTGTTGACCCCCTGAGCTGGGTGCCAGGCCTGGCCGCGCATTCTCTGCAGTACCCAGGTTCGCATCACCCTGCGAGGTCAGACTCAAGGTGCCCAGAGTACAGGTGAGGAGGCTGCACTAGGAGAGTTACAGGACCAATGCAGGGACCAGGACCGCTGCTCTGGCTTCAAAATCCCAGGCACTGCTCTGGGGCTGCAGGGACCGTGGTTGGCCCTCAAGCTCATGTGGCCTGTCCCTTTGTTATGCTAGGCCTGCTTCAGCAGCACACAGGTCCCCGAGGGTGGCCAGATCTGACCCTTACTCATTCTCCCTGCAGCTCAGCTCGAGGCTCTAGGGACCCACAGCCCAGCTCATCCTTCATCGCAACTGGAGGGTCATCCCCCCATGAGGCGGAGGCTCCCAGTGCCCGCCGTGCTGGGGGCTGGCTGCCTATTCCTGTCCCACCACCTGCCGGGTAGCCAGGTGGAGTGGGTTCAGGAGGCAAGGCTCCAGCTAATTTTAGTGCCTTCGGCTCCAAAGCTGCTGTAAACATCATGTCCCAGCCTCTCTCGGCCCCAGAGACCTCCCCTCCCCGGTGGCATGGCTGGGACTGCGGCTGTCACATGTCCCTGCAAGGCCTGGAGGAGAATCTGTGAAATTCCCTGCAGCAGAAATCGGTCCTGCATTCCCCAGCTGCCTGATTCAGCAATTTCTCCCTAGCGCTTGGGGTCTGGGCCCAGCCCACCTCTGGACCAGGCCACACAGGGGCTGCATGTGACAAGTCCTAGGCCCAGAATCAGTGCAGTAAAAAGCAGGGCCCTGTGCACCAGCCGTGCATCCTGCACAGCTACCCCTGCCACCACCAGTCGCCCCACACCCGGTCCAGCTGCAAGCAGACACAAGAGCCTGTGTCAGGTCGGCACCTGATGTCCCCCATTTTGCATGTTCCTTAATGCGTTAGCATTTCACCATTTGTTGAGACAACCCAGGCAACGTCTTGCAGGCACTAATCCCAGCGGCTGGACCCTGAGGCAGAGGGAGGATGGAGACATGTGGCCGCCCATCATTGCCTGTCCCCAAAGCCGCGGTGGCGCCTGCATGGAGAGGGCCCCCCAGTCACTGTGCTCTGGCTTTCTGAATGGTCGGAGCTGCAGGAGCTGACGTCTCTGCATGCTGCTCACCCGCCAGCCAGCCGGCAAAGTCTTTCTGGCTAATCGTTCTGTTTGTTTTCCCAGAGCAGGTGGGGGCAGGGCCCTCTCCCTGTCCATTATCTGGCAGCGACAGCAAGGCACTGAGCACACAGGCAGAACATTCTGGGTTTGCTTGAATTAGCCGGGCAACAGCAGGGAGCGTGGTTTGAGATATGTGAATATTTGTGACTGTGCAAGCCCAGAATCAACAACTAATAATCAGCAAATCAACAAAAATTATACCGACAATCAACAAATAATAATACACCCAGAATCCATAAGTAATAAGAACGAGATTCAGCATCTTGGCATTTTCAGCTCATTCCTGTCCCTCTGGCGGAGTTTGCTGGGCACGTCCCGTGAGCCAAGCCCTGTGCTGGGTCTGGGGCTCGGCCCCTGGGGTCACAGCCCAGCCTCAAACTCCTGAGGTGGTTGTGCAGTCTATTCTTATGCCCTTTCCAGGTGAGGAAGGCAGGGCTCAGAGAGGCCTGTCCAAGTGCCTGGAAAGCAGAGGGTGAGCAAGGCCTGGGGCGCAGGCAGCTCATCTGGGACAGGATCCCAGGAAGCAGGTTGGAGACTGGCATGGAGCCACTGCAGGCAGAGTGATAGAGCCGGTCACCTCTGTGGGCTCTCGGGGCTCAGTCCCCCTGGGGACCCTAAGAAATCATGGAGATTGCACCTCGGGAGAGCCAATCAGAAGGAGGGGAGGCTGGGTATTTATCCAGTGACTCCTGATCCATTGGGTTGAGGGTTGCCCCTGGGGATGCTAACACTCCAGCACTTTCTGCTGGGAGAGGGCTGGGTGGTCTTCCCGGCTTCAGAGAAACCCAGGACCCCCGGGGTTGGAATGACCCCTCAGCTGGCGTGGGCCTGACACGGACCTCGCCTCGTCCAGCACTGCTCCCCAGAAATCTGGGTGCAGAACAGGGACACCCAGAGAACAGGTCAGACCTGGGCCTTGGGGCCTGACCCAGATGCATTCTCCAGGCCACATGGCCTTGGAGAAGAAGGTGACATGATGACAAGAAGGTCTGCTGGTACAAAACGCCCCAGAGAACTAAAGGTCCACAGACCCTACCCCACAGGAGGGGCCTGCAGGAGGCCGCCTCCCGGGGCTCAGTGACCCCCCGAGACTAGGTCTCCCATGATCAGGAACGAGGAAGTGGTCACAAGGCAAAGCACCCCAACCCCAGTGAAGCCTGCTCGGATGAGGATGGACATCCCAGTGCAGCTCATCAGGGCCCGATCGGGGGAGAGGAATTGGGGGCCTGAGGGCTCAGGGTAGGGCTCCTGAGTGGCCTCACTGGGGCTCCAGGAGCAAGTTACAGGGTTGTCAGAGGCCGAGGACGCAGACACATCCATCTGAAAGCTTCTGTGTTTTATGCTATGTGTACTCGCTGAGCTGTGCACCTGTCCTAGGACTGGGCTCGCTGGCAGGGTTGCCTGCAATGTGGGAGGCAGGAGGCCTGTGGATGGTGGAGGCCACGCAGCTGCACTCAGATCCCAGCTCCACCGCTCAGGAGCTGTGTGACCCTGGGTGAGTTACTTCTTCTCTCTGGCCCTCAGTGTTCTCATCTCTAAAGTAGACATGATAGATCCTCCCTATGGGGCCGTAGTGAGGATTGAGTGAGATGATCATAGGATGCGCCAAGAGAGGTGGGCAGAGCGAACGGTGTGGAGGGGCTACCATTGCTATCATTGTTAATATTATTCTCATTAGCATCGATTGACTGACTGCCCTTTCTTTTCAGATGCACTGCATGGCTTCTTCTACCACCCATTCAGGGGCAGTGGTTGATCAGCTCCCTGTGTCCCCAAGCCACTCTCTGTCCTTCCTTCCCACAAGGGTTTGAATCTGGGGAAGGGCTGGCTGGGCCATGCTGAGGCCACAACCAAGGGTCCAGGCCCTCCTTGTCCAGAGGCTGGGGACAGGTCTGGAGGGTGAGGTTTGGGCTGAGGTGGGAAGGGAGCTGGGGTGGCCCCAAGGGGTCGGTGGGGTTGAGCCCGGGGTGAGCAGCTGGGTGAATACCCAGGACGCGGGGGAGCAGCTCTTTTCAAAAGAGCCAACACAGGAAAAACAGAGCATCCCTCTTTTTATTCCCAATTCAAAATGAGAATAACTTTATTGAGACCCATAGACAAAATTTACATTCTCACAATAAATACTTCTGGGTTACTTCCCAGAAGAACTGTCCCCACTGCTTCATCACTAGAATGTTCTCTTGGGGCATAAGTGAGAGTTGGGCCACAAGCTCTTCACTGGAGCCAAGAGCCGTCCACGTGGCCGCAGACTGTTTCCTGGGCCGTGTGTGGGCTGGAGGTCAGGGCAGCCTGGGACCCTCTGGAGCCAACAGCCCGATTCCACAGCTAATGTTCTCCCTGCAGACCCCTCACTCTCGGCAGAGTTGTCTCCTCCTGCTTCACCTGCTGACCAGGGCCTCAGCGCCGTGGCCCCCCACCCTCAGCTCAGCACCAGACAGCCCCTGCTCCACACTGGGTCCCTGGGCCCTCACCCTACCCGACGCTCCTGCCCTGTCCTGGGCCCTCCCTGGGCCACTGTCTGCGCCACTCCGCTGGGTCTGCCCCTTCCTCCTGGCCCTTCCCAGAGGCCGTCTAGTCTCCAGCCCCGGCCCCACCTCCTCACTTCCCAGGAGCTCCCTACCTGTCCTGGACGGTTCTGGCTCCTGCCCTCCAGAGAAATGGTTTTGTCCAAGGCCTTCTGGACCTCCCCACTTGGCAAGTGCAGCTGTGGTTGGGCTGCCCTTCATGGCCTCTAGGCACAATTTAGAAGGGGCCACTCCTTCCTCAAGACACTTTGCTCCATCTGGTGGAAAGTGGTCACAATATACTGATTAGTTAGAACACTGGCCCTTACTGTACACAGGTCTAAGATGTATGCACTGAGAATGGCACCTTCCTAGATGTCTGACCTGTGTAGTGCACAACCTGTGCAACCTCACAGAGCTGCCCTGGAAAGACATGTTACAGTCCTCATCCTGGTCTTCCTCGGAAGTATCTAATGCAGTTGCTGTTTTAACAGTGCAATTTGGATCATGTCAGTGCCCTGATGGATCCCGTCTGTGGCTCCCCATTACCCTCACACTAACCTCCAGAGTCCTCTGCACAGCCCTCAGGCCCTGCCTCCTTGCAGGCCTTCTCCGGGACTCCCCGTCCTCCAGGCTCAGCCATGGCTCACCTCAGAAAAGTCTTTCCGGCCCTGGACTTGCCTGGAGGGCTCTTACCCTGTCTCGTCTGTGATTTTCCTCTAGCTCGTGGGATGGGTTAGTTAAGGTCTCCTGTCTGTATGTGCTACGAGGACCCGTGTGCACTGATTGCAGATGTGGCCCCGCCCCTGCACAGGGTCTGTCCCCAGGAGGCCCTGGGAGGGAAACAATTGAATGCATAACCACTCCCTCCTGGAAACTGGTTTCTCTGCTGTTTACCAGTTACCTGCTCCTGCCTGGCCCTTTCCCCACAGTCCTTGGCTCCTCCTCCTGGCTCCCCATCTCAACAGCTGGCACCATCATCGACCTGGCCGCCCAAGCCCCAATCCTGAGCTTCACCTGCTTCACCATCACCCATTCTGGGCCTCCAGCCCGTCAGCCCAGTCTGTTCTGCCTCCATCACTGCCCGAGACCCAAGCCTTCTGCTCAGGGTCATCTGCTGCTTCCTGAGCTCAGACCCTTGGCGTCCTCCCAGGGAACCTCCCTCCACCCTCTGCTCCCTTCCCACTAGTCCATCCTCCACACAGGCCAGCAAGGGAATCTTTCCAGAATGCACATCTGACCAGGTCCCTCCCCTTCCGTGACTCCCCTGGGCCCTCAGGGTAAACCCCAGCTTCCTGGGCCTTCTACGCCCTGGCCTCCATCCTTCTTTTGCCCACTGACGTTCTCCCAGCACTCCCTCCAGTCCTTGCTCCTGCTGTGCCCTCTGCCAGGACACCCTCCATCAGCTGACTTAGCTCAGGCATCTCCTCCTCCAGGAAGCCCCCCAGGATGATGTCAGGCCCCAGAGCACTGGGTATACACCTGTATTGCCCATACTGTGTGGACGTTAGCTGTTTCCCCACTAAAGTGAAGTCCTTTAAGGGAAGGGACCATGTCTTATTCACTCTCACATGTCCCTGCTCTGGTGGCGGACACAGCCCCTGCCCACATTTGGAACTCTTTAATTATCTGCTCAGCTCCACTCAGGAGTTCAGACCTGCTCTGGTTGGCCACGGGAGCCACTGTGTGTTCTGGAGCAGAGTGACACACCAGCGGTGGCTTCTGAAAGACTGAGCTGTACAGTTGTGGATGTGCCGGGAGGTCCCAGACAGGCAGCCTGTGCACAGAAGCCGCAGCCCCTGATTGGCCAGAAGGGGACTCAGCTGAGCCCTGCTGGCCCCAGGCATTAGGATTCCGAGTCAGATTAGCAAAGACCCCTCCACTGTGCCCACCTAGTGCCCTGCCTGGCACCCAGGAGGACACGGATACGTGTGGGCTGGCTGGCATCCAGGAGGAACCCCTTCCCGTGCAGAGCGTGAATGAGGCTCTTGTAGGAAAGTTGGGAACCAAACCCCGACAGTGAGTGGAAGCGAGAATACTCGTCTGTGTCCCTGAATGTGCGGGAAAAAGAAGACTGAATTGAGCCAGCTGGCTCAGTCTGAATTCCCTCTGTTGTCCATCACAACATTACCCCAGGGCATCCCCACTCTTGTCACGAGAGAGCAATGGCCATGGCCATGAACTAAGCCTCCCGCTGCCCGACTGGAGAGTCCTGCAGCCTGGAGGCCAGTGTGAGGTCCCACAGACACACACCAAGTGAGTTCTGCTCTGAGCTATGGCTTTGGAAGGTGATGAGCTCACCGTTGTCCAGCGAGGCTGAATTTCACATCCTAAGTTTAGATAAAGTTGCATTCTAGAATATATATAAATCCTTATTTTGGGATTGGACGATTGGTGTCAACATCTGATATTGGCATGATTTTTTTTTTTGCCTGTCTGCGTATCTTCAGGACAGGGGTATATTGGGAAGGTCAGTAACTTGGCCAGTGTCACCATGACTGGCCTGAGAAGAAGAAAACGGATTTAGAAAACCCAGGACTTGTAAGCCTCCAGTAACAGCACAGAAAAGACCTGGTAGGCCCAAGAAGTCATGCAAGGACACCACAGAACTAAACACGCCTTTTCATTTATTTTGATAGGTGGAATTTAGTTTTAATTATTTAAGAGAATACTTCATGAGATATTTTCAAAGAGAAATGAGATCTTAATAATGTAAGCTCTCATTACAGCCCTTAGCCATTAAATCTTTATAAATCTCTGCTGGAAGCTTGGAGAGGAGGCTGGGTTCGGAGGACCATGAACTTGGGCCATGAGTGAGCTGAAAGTGGTGGCTCAAATGTGGTTGAGGTTCGTTTTCCCACTTGAGGCCTCAACTTCAAGGGTGAGGGCTGCTCCTGGGTGAAATCACGAGAGGGAGCAATTCTGACAATAATTGACAATGGGGGAAACTGAGGCAGAGGTGGACCCAGCTGCCAGAATCTGTGAGGCAGCCTGAGGAGATGGAAAGTGTCTTCCACCAAACTGGCTTAGTCTCACTCTCGCTAAAGTTACCCCGACTCTAAAATCGGGGAATTTCAGCACCTCGGGGGAGAGGCTGAGTTTGAGCTAGTTCTACCACCTCAAATTAAATGATGCGTATCCACTGGCCGTGCGTGCCACCAGCGCCTTATTTCCACCCCCGTGATTCTCTCCTCCCTCCTTGAGGTTCTCGGGCTCATGGAGACGGAGGGAAGCTCAGGGCCCCAAGGACTCGCCAGGCCTCTGGCCACAGTGCTGCTTCCTGCTGGATAGGCACGCCCAGGGAGGGTCCTGTGGGTGGATTTCTTTCTCTCTTTGGGTCCCCTGCCCTCACCTCAAAGGTTCCCATCCCTAAGCTCCACCACCCTGTACCCCAACGTTCTCTTGGGTCTCCCCAGGACGTGCCACAGGAGCCTCAAACTGCCCATGTCCAAGCTCGTCACAGCCCTTTCTCCCCAGACCCGATCTCCTTGTGCCTCCTGCCCCAGGTGCCTGGGCCAGAGCCCTTGAACCCTAGCGTCCACTGTACCTTGTCCTTCCCCCGATGTCTAGTAGGTCATCAAATCCTGCTGATGACAGAGCCTAAGCCCACCTCAGGTCAATCCCAACTTCCCACCTGCCAGCTGGAGGCCTGGCCTCTGCTCAGACCCTCAGCATCAGTCCTCTGGCCTGGCTGGTCACAGCAACCACCCACTCTGCTCATGGCTGCCTCGGTCCACACTCGGCCTGGAGTTCCCTTCCCAAAAATGATCCGAGCATCCCGTCACCCCCCGCTCAGCGACCTCTGCCTGGAGCCCACAGATAGGATTTGGACCTGCTCCCAACCTCCCTACTTGGCAATGGATGACCACTGAGGCTCCCTGCTGCCCCTCTATGTCCTGAGTACATGTCACTTTGGTGTCTCTCTGCCCCACCCATCTTGAGTTCACTGCCTGAAGACCCCTCCTCTCCTCCTGAGCCTGGAGGGCCCCAGCTGGTCTTGAGAGGCAGTTTAACTGCTGCCTCCTTTGTGGAGCCTTAGGAACTCAATGAATGTCATGGAATAAATGAAGGAGTGAATGAATTCTTCTCCAAAAGAGGGAGAAGTGACCCTTTGTTCCTCCTGTCAATTGCCACCATCATCATGGAATCATAGCACATCTGAGGTAGGAGGACATGGAAATCCCCTGGGCCTCTGCATTGACAATGGAGAAACTGGGGCAGAGATGGAACTGGCCCCCAGCCTCCTGACTTCCAGGGTAGGCCACAGCCTGCAAGACTGCAGTCTCCTAAAGGGGACCCCTAAACTGCAGGCAGGAGCAAACAACCCTTGTAGCCTTCATCAAATGCCTCAGGCTCCCCTAGCGACCCTCCAGGGAGAAGGATGTGGCACGAGCTCGGGACTCTCCAGAGTACCTCCAAGAAGAGTCTGAGAGTCACAGTCTCGGTGGATTCTGACATCCTCTCTCGTTCAGTGTCAAGGATAAGGCCACAAAGGAAAAATGCAAGTGAGTGGCGAAGTTCCCACAACACAAGGTGTCTTTTCTTTTCTAGCAAGCCATCCTAGAGCCCAGCACCCGCATCAATCACAGAGGGAGAAGAAATACACTCGGTGAGAGCGCGCGTTGGAAAGAAGAGTGTTTCCAGGAGGACAAGACCCAGGGGCTTACTTGAAACCTATCTGGAAAATATGCCTCCCTGCCATCCCTATGCTAACATTAGACACCCTACTTCAGTGAACCCCCTCGTCAATACGGATTCGGGTTCTCTGCACCCCACCCACTGCCAGATAGCACGCTTTCAGCTGCAAGTAACGAAAACCTGATCCAAACTGCCTTAAATGATAATGAAAGCGTGGGACCTTCCCAACGAAGGGCAGCTCTAGGCTGACCAGTGAGCCCCTCAGCCGGCATCTTGACAGACCAGTCTCTCACCCTTGGGCCCTGCCTTCTCTGGAGAGTCCCTTAATGGTTGCAAGGTGGCCGTCATGGTTCTGGGTATGACCTGCAGACCTAACAAGCAGCAGAAGAAGGGAGCCTGTTCCTGCCTTCGTGTCTTTTATCAGCCAAGAAATGTTTCCCAGCATACCTCAGTAGCTAGCCACTTGCATCTCATTGGCTAGGACTGGTCACATGCCCTGGGCTAAGCCAATCATTGACTAGGCGGACCATTGGCTTAGCCAATGAGAGTTTACCCCTTGGGCACACAGGGCAGGGCCTGGGCCCCAGGACAAAACTGGGGCTTGTCAGCGAGGGAGGTGGCCGCAGTTGGCTGTGGGACTCACCAGGCTGTCACCCGTGTCCCATTGTTCTGCCAAAGGATGTCATGAAAGCCACTTCTAACCTGCTGCGGCAGAACCCTCAGATGTTCTGTGCTCCGCCAGGGTCTGAGTCAGTCTGAGGTCCCCGTGGGAGGAGAAGGCTACTTTCTAGAAGTTTCTAGGAGCTGGAAGAAGGCGTCTCCACACAGGACATCTATTGAGTGTTGGTGGAGGCGACGCCTCGCCCTCCTGTGTCCGAGAGGTGGCTGTCCAGCATGGCCTGAGCAGGAGCAGGCAGGCTGGGCCGGGCCGTGTCGGGAGGGGCCGGCCTCTCCGCCCTCGGCCCTCGCCGCCCTCGGTGGGGCTATGTGCTTGGCTCCTCCCCGTCGCCTCTCCTGCGGTGCCTGAAAACCGGAGGACCGCGCGTGGGCCCCTCCCGAGGGCGGCTCCTGGATGCTCACACCGCGCCGGAGTCCCCGCTGCCCCGGGGCTGGGGAAACGCGAGGACGGAGGCCGAGGGTCGCCCGGAGCCCACGGCTGCAAAGTGGGGGAGCCGGGATTCGAACCGGAGCTCTCACTGTTCCCCACACCCGTCCGGTGAAAGTCCTTTCTTTGTAAGTGAGTATGATTAGCATATCATAAAATTCACTCTTTTGAAGTGTACAATTCAGTGGTTGTTGGGATACTCAAGGTTGTGCAACCATCACCACAATCAATTTTAGAACAAGTTCATTACCCTAAAAAGAAACCACTCGCCCCTCAGTGGTCACCGCCTGTTTCCCTCCTTCCAGCTCCAGGCAACCACCAGTTTACTTTCTGTCTCTGTGGATTTGCCTGCTCTGGGTATTTTATGTCCTGCAGTCGTACAGTGTGTGGTCCTTTGTGTCTGGCTTCTTCCACTTAACATGATGATTTCAAGGTTCATCCATGTGTCAGTACTTGGTTCCTTTATGCCAAATCATGTTCCGTAGAGGGCTATACCACACTGTGTTTATCTGGGCATCCGTTGATGGGTTGTTTCCACCTTTGGCTGTTGTGACGAATGCCGCTGTGACCGTTTGTGTACAGTTTCTGTGTGGACACATGTTCTCATTCCTCTGGGGTAGATACCCAGGGTAGAATCATCGGGTGAAAGTCCTTTTTACATGGTGAAAGCACCTATGTGTTTAAGGGGCTGGCGGGTGGGGGGAGTGTTCCAAGCACTGGAGAGGGAGTCAGGAGGTTGTGGTCTGGGCTGTGCTGCCTGGCTACTGTAGGATCCGGGTCAAAGGCCCTCTCTGGGTGGATCTCAAGGATGTTGGAGTGGATGCGCCCAGTCCTGAGAGGGAACCTGCATGCCCACTTTTTCCCTGGGGAAGGAGCCAGGCTTTCTCTGGCGCCGTGCTGGGGAGAGGTGATGGTGCTCGCCCGCAGAGGGCAGAGAAGGCACAGGACGTGGGCGTCTGCCCTGGCTTTGGCTCCCTGATCAGGCCCTTTGCTCCTCAGAGACAGGAAGACACTGCCCTCCTGCTGTAATCAGCACTCATGGTTCATTTGCACTTTAATGTCTGCACTGCTTTACTCCATGGCGTTCACCTAGACTTGAAAGGAAGCCTTAGCTAATTCTAATAAGATAGGCATGCAAAGCTCAGCCAGAAATGTAATTGTATTTACTAAATAGCTAATAAATATTTACTACAAATCTCACTGCTCCATAAAATTGAAGACTGCACCTTCTGCATGCTGTCTTGGCTGAGAGGCAGGGCTGAGGGAGAGAGGGAGATAGGCTGGGAAGGGAACCGGAGGGTCCAGCCTGTCTCCTTGTTGGAATGTAACTGTGGTCCTTCATTTGGGGTTTTCTGTAATGAGATCCGATCACTCACCGGTGCCTTTGATCTGAGCTTGATCATTTTATTCAGAAAGTGAGCTCTTACAAGGGTTCGTTTCAGTTGCAATTCCAAACCAGATCTTTTTGATTATGCATGGAAAGCTTACAAAATTTTCCACTGAGATGATTGTTGAATTAACTGGAAACTTAGCAGTTTCCTAATTTTTGAACAGTAGAGTTCCACCTCCCCTTCTTGTCTCAGAAGTCCATCACCGGGCCTTCTTCAATCTGAAACTTGCCATAGGCTGAGTCCTCCGAGAAAGATATATACCTCTGACATTTAAAAAAAAATTAATGGAAAATCACTAAATCCCTTCAAATGCTACATTGAAATGTAGTGACAGCTCTTTCCCCATACCCAGTGAGAATTTAATCATAGCAAAATCTTAATGTTTAATAGTGAAATCTTTCTCCAAGAGACCCAAAAAAATGTTTTGCAAGGGGCAGCTTGGCATTTCCCAAACCTGCTAACGTGGTCCCTGGCTCTAATTTGGGGATGTGGCAACTAGAAAGATGACCCAGTGACCTGACTTTTACCTAAATCCATAGTTTGGGGCCCCAGAGGTCAGAGTCCCAAGGGCAAAAAGCATGGACTTCGAGGGGGTCACCGCTCTCGGAATTCCTCAAGGGCTGGTTTGCATATGCCTTCAGGATCCTCAGGAACCCCAGAGCCTTTAATTGGGCCATAGGTCTCATTTATAGGGTAGGGGACTCTGGCTGTTCAGGGAATAGGCTTGGTTGATGGCTCTGCAGATCAGTGTGAGTAGCATGCCAGAAGGCCAGAGAGCCAAGGACCAGACCCAGGAGAAAATCCCTCCTTTTCTCCATCCATGCAATTATAGAGGGTTAGCAGGCCTTACAGGCCACTGAATTTCTATAGTGGTCACTATTGGTGCTTGTATTAGTTAGCTTTGCTGTGTAACAAACAACCAGGAAACTCAGTGACTTAAAATAACAATCATTTATTGGCCCTTGATTCTGTGAGCTGGCAGTTTGGGCTGGGCTCAGCTGGGTTGTTTTATTGGTCTTGCCTGGGCTCACTCATGTAGCTCAGCTGGGGCTGGATGATTTAGGATTGCCTGACACACATTTCTGGCAGGTAAAGGCTCTTAGCTGGAATCCCTTGTTCTCTTCTATGTGGCTCCTTTGGAGCTTATCTTGAGCCTGTTCCCATGGTCTCAGCGTTCCACATGCCACAAGAGTGTGTATACTCCAGTGTGTGAGCACTTTTTAAGCCTCTGCATGCATCATGTTTGCTAATATCCCATTGGCCAAAGCAAGTTACATGGCCAAGCCCACACTTAAGGAGTGGGGAATAGACTCCTCTTGATGGAGGGAGTAACAGAGTCACATGCAAAAGGGCATGGATAGGAGGAATTTGTGGCCATTCTGCAATCCACCACAGAGCTCTACCTGGACCACCTTTACAGGGCTGGTGTACCCATTCCCCAGCCGCTATGAGGGGTGGCTGCTAACAGCTGGCAGCCGCCTTCTCCACAGAATGGCCTTAGCTGATGAGAGCCACACAGCCCAGCTTACGTTCTTCTCTGCTTGGACAGGGAGTGCTCACAGCCTATCGCTGACTGATTCAAGGTACAAAAGGCTGGCCCCCTTTCTTCAAGGCAAGGGCAACTGTGGGGTGATTTGTGCTCCTGAGCCCACTGGGCAATAGTCCAGGGCCTGACTTTACCTGAGCCCACACCCTTGCTCAGCTCTTTCCCCTTCCCTGCCTCCTTCTCTCCCTCCCTCCCAGGTTTTTGTTGAAAAGCATATCCCCAACAGACCACATGGCCTCAAATCCCTCTCAGGCTCTGCTTCCAGGGAACTCATCTGTGCAGACTGTTTTCCCAGGATGGCCCAATGATATTTACTGTCCTACGTGCTCCTCCAAAGCGTGTGCTGGACGCTTCTACTGAGAGATGGGGTCTATGCCCCCTCCCCTTGAATCTGAGCAGGCTGGTGACTTGCTTGTAACCAACAGAATGGCAGAAGTGACACTATGTGACTTCTAGTGGAAAGTTATCACAGGTGATACAGCTCCTGCCTTGTTGACTAGAAACTTGCTCCTGAAGCCTTCAGCCTGACTGACTGCCCTGAGGTTGTTATGAAGAAGCCCAAAGTAGCCCAAGTGGAGAGACGCCCGGCCAGCCCCGTGCTGTTCAGACTGCCCCATCATCTGACTGCACCTGGAGGAGAGACCCCACCCAGCTAACCCTCTCCCAAGTTCCTCACCCACAGAAACCTCGAGAGACTGTAAAATGATTGTTGTTGTCTAAGCTGCTAAGTTTTGGTCTAACCTGTTGTGCAGTAATAGCGACTGTACTCTGATCCAAGACATGTCTATCTCCCTATTATCATGAGGAACACAAACAAGGAGGGGCTTCCTGACGACGTGGGCCACCGTGTTCAAACTGCTGCTCTTCTGTTCTCACTCAGTGCTTGGGTTAACTCTGTGTGTGTGTGTCTGCTCGCCCTATTAGTCTCATTTCTCTTTCCACTCCTGGAGCCTCTCAAAGTGCCTGGCCCACAGCAGCATCAATGAATGTTAGCGAAAGTTCCTACACATTGGGACCCTCATGTCTGTAGTCAGACAGGTCTTCCTTGTTCTCCAACAAGCCATTCTGCCCCTCTAACCTCCCTTCTACTAGAGAATCCAGGAAAGAAACTTCTAGAATGGTAGATACCTCTGTGGTTGCCCAGTGAAAGGGACAGTAGTGGGATCTGTTAAAGATCTTGTTTCTCTGTTGGAAACTCTGGAAGTGTGACCATTTCCAAAGGAACTGAAATTTGTCTGGGCTTCCTTTCAGGCTGCTGTCTGCATCTCCAGCCTGTTGGAGCAGGTCCCCAATCCTGGGAGTATGACTCTGGCAGAGGAGCTGGGGTTTTCAAGGACTAGGAGGGCGGCGGGGAGGAGCCAGGAAAGAGGTGTTTCCTGGGGTCAGAGCTCTCGGGGTTAAGATGCAATTTAGAGGTGTTGGCATCCATTCCCAGCCCACAAAGGCTGCCCACTCTTCAACCTTTGCTCAGCTGGGTCTGGGGATGACCACTGTAGGGGGAGAGTGACACACTTCGTCACCCAGGAGGCTGAGAATGGTGGGGAGTTGGGGAGAGCAGTTGGCAGAGGAATGATGGGGGAGGAATGGTGAGAGACGAGGAATGGCATGTGTGTGGGGGACGGTAAGGGGGTTGTGGGGAGAACAAGGGAGGATGGTAGAGGATGGTGAGGGCACGGTGGGAAGAGAATGGTTGTCAGAGGAAAGACAGAGAGGACTTGGGGGAAAATGGTGGGTGACGGTGGAGGCAAGGAATGGCTTGGGGCAAATTCTAGCATTTTTGAAAGGATCCTAACTTTGATGCATATGGCTAAATGATGCTACTGGATTTTGCCCAATTATAAAAGGTATTTGGAGTTGTGTGTTTAAGCCGTCTTGTTTTTCTGGGCAAATTCAGGGATTCTATCACATTATTAGGATTTCAGGTCTTTTGACAACTCAGTGGCAGCTGGACCCCTGTCCAGGGGCAAAACTCCCACAACACACAATTCTGAAAACAATTTCAGCAAGTTCATGGCTGTCCCTCTTCACAGGCCATCCCAGGAGGTCACGAAGCTCCGGCAGAGGGAAGTCAGAGGAGGGAGGGGGAAAACGCCCTCGAACGTGGTCACCAGCAGCATTAGCAGGGCTTCCAGGAGGGGCAGCTGCTATCCCCACACTTCCCTACACCCTGCCCTGAGCAGTCAGGGAAGTGGAGGTAGCACAGGCACGGAGTAGATCCCGTTCCTTAGCTGCCCAGTGGCCACTGGGAGGACATGAGTGAAGGAATTCCTATTTCAAAGATATGTAAGTGGATGTTATTTTTGACTGATCCTGAGACAAAATCAATCTTTTTTATCCCTAAAAATGGAGCGGAAAAATGGAATCAAGGCTCTGGAAAAACAGGGGAACTTTTCCTCAATCCTTTTCTAGCTTTTGTTTCCTTTTGGGAATCAAGAGATGTCACATCTAGGGGATGGCCCAGTGGCGTAGTGATTAAGTTTGTGTGTGTTGTTCTTTCGCAGCCCAAAGTTTGGAGGTTTGGATCCTGGGCACAGACCTGCACACTGCTCATCAAGCCATGCTGTGGAGGCATCCCACATAAAAAATAGAGAAAGATTCGCACAGGTGTTAGCTCAGCAACAATCTTCCTCAGGCAAAAAGAGGAAGATCGGCAACAGATATTAGCTCAGGGCCAAAAAAAGAAGAAGAAAGTCACATCTACCTGAGTTGAAGCATGGAAAGAACACCCAAATCCCACTTCCTAATGACCTTGGAAACTTCAGACAGGCCCATTCTATTCAAATTGTTTCCTGAGAGGCCACGACCCGAGGGAGGCCTGGGGGCCAACGATGTCCTTTCTGAGGACACCTGTAAGCGGCTCTCAGAGGAGGCTTGTTCCGGGGCCCTGGCGAGGCCGTTTCTGCATTTGGAGTTGCAGAATGAAGTGCCCCTCAGAAGAGCAAAATCCCCAAACCAAAGTTAGTGTCCGATTTTGGTTCCCTAACCATCTGTGGGGAAATTTTTTAGTTTGCCTCGTACTCAAAAAGAAACAGCAAGGGAGGAAAGGCCATTTCCTGTGACAGAGCCATCGGGGCAGCCACCCCAGGCTGCATGTGCCCGAGTTCTGAGTGCCCACCTGAGGGCCTCACGGGCAACTCCATGGGGATGTCTCACTTGAGCCCTGCCCGACCAACTCTTACACAGGCCAGTGCCTATTACCAACCCCCAGAAGAGGGGATGTCCATCACTTAAGAGGTGCAGAAAAGTGCCCAAGACACCTGGGCCACAGGGTCAGCAGAGAATCCAGGTGGACATCCACTCCAGTCCTTGGTCCCCTTTAATCATGTCCCCAAGGCTCCTTATACAAACTCTGCATCCCCTGCCTTAGGAAGTACAATACAGCTGCTGTTTAGCAAACTCTGGTTAGAGAGATGAAGCAGAGTTATTGAGGTAGCCTGCTAATTACAAAGAAAATAATTATTAAGCCCTAAGACTATCATTTTAGGTATCGGCACATAGTAATGTTAGATCCCTCTGTGAAATTAACTTGTTTAGGTCCATGCTGAAAAACAGTAGAGGGAAATTCAAACTTGATAATTAGGAAAAATTACCTACATTGTAAATCACTCATGGAATTTAACATCTTAGAACAGTTGATTAGCTAGAGGTATAAGGAGAACCTGAATTTGTGAATCTGCTGGCTTTTTATCCTTGCTACCCAGGCCACAGAACAGAGATCTGGCGACTGCAGGGCTAATTAGATCCCTTTCTGCCTCCGGATTGGAAACTCCACAGCCCAACTGCCCTCCCTGGGAACTGCTTCATAGACCCAGCTCCATGAAGGATGGCTGGACTGGATTCCCTCACACCAGCTCACCCACCATTGGCCTTAGCTTACTGTTGAGGCCTGAAAATGTCCCAGAGTTGAGGAATTCTAGCTGTAGTTGACTTTGTTAATCATAGTTCATGTGCTTCAAGTGAATAAGACACAAGTACAATTGGGCTGCCTGAGACACAACGTTGGCAGAAGGAACCAAGCCAGAGCTGGTTATCACGGCAACTCCTGGGATGTGAAATCTGCAGGCTTCTAGAGTGGATTCTTGATTGGCCTGGAGTGGGCAGATGCCAGGTCTCAGATTTCTTCTGTGGCCACACTCAGTCGTGCGGCCAAGAGGTGGCCAAAGACCTCTAGTCTTCAATAGCCCCCCAATCCACCTCAAATCCACCTATTAAGTAAAGGAATCGTGCCTGTTATGGCAGTGAGGATTCAAGACAAGTCCCTTGGACTGTCTTCCAGACAGGCGACCATACCACAGACCTCTGCAGTGTGTAGATTCTGAGTCGGCTCCAGCTCTGAGCCCAGCCCTGGGCCACAGTCCTATGCGGGGAACTGCTTATTTATGAAGTGAAACTGGAGGTATGTGAAGTGGACAGGAAAGATTTGGCTTGGGGCAGATGGTCTACTCATTCATTTGTTCATTCATTTATTCATTTACTTAGCCAGATGTTTTAAGGGCTGCCCAGGGCATTCTACCAGGGAGAGTGACAAGGGTTTCCACCCTTGCCAAGCCTTAAGCAGCCCTGGAGAGAGAGAGGGAACTGGCCAAGCAGACCAAAGCCTCTGGCAGGGAAGGGGATGGAGAAAGGAGGCCCAGCCTTCTCTGCTCAGGACTGTCCAGGAGGACGTATGCAGTTGAAGGGCTTAATCATCTAGTTTTTAAATATGACAAACTTCATTAATTCAGACTCTAGTGATTTTGAGTATTTCACCCCAGAGGGGGTGGAACTCCCAATTTGCACAGCACACAAAACAGATGTGTTGGCAGATATGAGGAAAAGAATTTTTAAACTACCATACAAATTACACCTGAGTTATGTCTCCATTAGCATGGTGGCTTTTCAGACTTTTTCACCAGAACCCACAGTGAGAAATACATTTTACCTGATGACATGCAAACAGAGTTATGTATATCCAGGCAGAACTAAAACGAAAGTTTCCCCGGACTGTACCGACCCTTACTAGGCGTGAAGAACTCTACGATTTTCTGTTTTATTTTTTTGAAAAGTTGCCAGTCACACCCACTCAACTGATTTTTACAACCTATTAATGGATTGCAAACTGCAGTTTGAAAGACACCACATCCCAGCTGATGGGGCTGGCACACTTCTGACAGCTTTTCATATCTACAGTGGACGTCTGAGGACCAATCCCTCAGAAAACGCTTTTCAGTGAATGGATAACAAAGTTTGTCTGTCAGTTTAACATTGCAAAGGGCTGGCACCCCTGAAAGTGTGATAAGAAAGTGCTAGGTTAGGTAGCATCTTTGAAAAATATTGGGACAGATGTGATTTTTACCCACAGCAATTGATCATGGATGCCTGGAACTAAAACAATCACACCCTGGGAGAGCTGGGCTGGTCCTTTATATATAATAATAGTGACAGCGTCTGAGATACAGTCCTGTGCCTTTCTTCTGGGTACTGTGACACCTCTCAGGGATGTGTTGGCTGCATGGTCTCCACTGGCATCAGCTGCCTTCTCGTAGTCCCCTTGGGGTAGGGCAGGCAGTCATATTTCCGCTCTCCAAAAGGGGAACCCCGGGGCTAGGGAGGTAAAGTGCCTTCCTAAGATCATACAGTTAGTCATGAGTTGAGTTCTGCTTTTTCGATTCCTGGTCTAGAATTCTGCTCTAGTGAATTCCTTACAGTTCAGCTTCCCAAGGGAACTCATCACCGTCGTAGTTTGGGGGCCCCTTAGCAAGAAGAGCTGGGAGCTTGTCCCCTGGCATCCTTCATGCTTGAGGCATGAAGCCACCATGTCAAGGCCAGGGGCCCATTTGGAGGAGGATATAGTGAGTCCTGGAAACTCATCTTTTATCTGGAGTCACCCTGTCTGGCTATGCCCCAAAGCAAGAGAGCTAGGGAAGCATATAAAAGCCTGGGGAAGAGTATCTAGGCCAAGGGGTCTGCGTGGACACAGGCCTTGAGGTCCCCCGATGGTCCCTGGAGGCCAGGGTGGGTGGAGCAGGTGAGCAAGGGGAGCCATGGGACTCGAGGTGACAACCACAGCCCCTTGGTTCCTCCTGGGGACTCGGTCACTGAGAGCAGCTCGGCAAAGGCTGCTCTGGGGGGACAGCGCTGCTGTGGCCAGAGCCAGCTTGGTGTACAGGCCATGTGCTATGGGTTCTCACCCCATCCAATAGCAAGTTCTGAATGTCTGCTGTGTTTAGAACACCACCACGATGGCCACCAGATAAAAAATGACACTCTTTCTCTTTCTTTGGTTTTGAAGGTGGGAGGTACCTAATGGTTTTCCATTGTTTGGTATTATTTCTTTGGAAGACAGTCCTAGATGTGGGTCACTGGGTCAAGAGGCATTCACTTCCCTTTTTAACACTTGGGAGGTTTGTGTTTCTAGCTGCTGGCCCTCACCTGTGCGCTTGTTTGTCAGAGCCGAGCGTCATTGACTGTGATCTCGTTCATTACCTAACAAGATCATGTCCCATTGGTGTTTGAATTTGCCTGGTGCTCAGCATATGTTTACTGGCTGACGGACCATGGAGTAAGATCAAATACAGGGTTAGTATGGATAGAACACAAGCTATCAAACTTTACAGTGGCTCCCATCTCAGAGTAAAACCAGAGGCCTGTTGATGACCTGCAAGGCCCTGTATCTCCAGCCACCCCTACTCTCACCTCCATCCTCTGTGACTCTCTCCTGCTCACCGGCTCCAGCCATACTGGCCTCCCAAATGCTCACTGACCGCAAGGCCTTTGCCCATGCTGTTCCTCTGCCTGGATGCTTTTCCCACTGATATCCACATGTCCTCTCTTCCTTCAGGTCTACAGTCAAATGACACCTTATCAGCCACCTTCCGTGACCATGCACTTCATGCCTCCCTCTTTCCCTTCTCTGCTCTAATTAGCTCTTGTTATAGATTCACCTGTAATTTGTGTATTTCGTCTCCCCTCCCCCCTAAAGAAGGTAGGCCCCAAAAGGGCAAGCATTTAATTAGTTTCATGCTGGTAGAGAGCTGGGCAGGGGGTGTGCTTAGCCAGCAGGTCTTGACTAATGACCTAATGAACCAGGGGAAGATGCTTCATTAGTTCGTTATTCAGGGGAAAGGAATAAGTTGCTTTGATCTGGCATCATGTGACAATTCAGGCTTGTCATCATCAGCCTTGAGAGAGTGGCAAGGGCACCACATTCCCCTTTCTTCATAATGACATGGCATATTGCAATTTTGACCAATTAGAACGATTCTTGTACTTAACCCAAGGCTTAATTTGGACCCAATAACCTCCTCCCTTCTCATTTCTAATGTGTAGGGAGGAGCAGAGCTCACTTTCTTGGGTGCTGCTGGGGTAGGATGAGCTGGGCTCTCCAAAGGGGCTGCTCCACCAGCCACTGGCTTTTGGGGTTTTTTTTGGTGAGGAAGATTGGCCCTAAGGTAACATCTGCTGCCAATCTTCTTCTTTTTGCTTGAGGAAGATTGGCCCTGAGCTAACATTTGTGCCACTCTTCCTCTATTTTGTATGTGGGATGCCGCCTCAGCATGGCTTGATGAGCGGTGGGTAGGTCCATGCCCAGGATCCAGGCCCACGAACCCTGAACCGCCTAAGCAGAGTGTGCGAACTTAACCACTAACCACCAGGCCAGCCTCTGGCTTTTGTTTTTCAGTGGAGTCTACCAGCTGAGGCTGGAGCTGAATTGCTTGGGAGAAACAAAGAGACCGTAAATATGAGCCTACAGGTTGGCGGAAAGGATCAGTGACCGCACAGAGCAGGTGGACAAAGCCTCGGAGTGGGATTTTAAGGCAGGCGCCTGGATTCTCACAGTGGGCTTCAGGAGTGTGCTGTGTGGTGCTCGAGGCAAACCCTCTTCCTGGTCTCCCATGGCCTCTTCAGTAAAATATTCCTTTTTCTTGGTGGAGTTGAATCTATTTTTCAGAAAGTGTTAAAGTTCAAGGAGGGTGTGGCGCTCCAGTCAAGACTGCCCTTGGGAGGCTGGCCTCTCCCAGGACTCATGTTCTTCTGAAGGATTGGGGGAAAGTGCCAGAGATGGTGTGGTGTGGGGATGTGTGTGTCTCCCTAAAATAAGGATACCTTCTTCTCTCCGAAGGGGCCCACAGAAATGAGAGAAAATGAAAACTTTGTGTGGCTAGGTACCCACACCTCTCACCTTCCCTTCCCTTGCCTCATTACTTGCACAAACCCCGTGGCTATACTTACACATCCACGCTTAGGCCTCCGGTGTCTCTCCATGCCCCATTTCCTCTGCATTTGTTTCTGGCCATCCTTGTCCAGAGAAGGGGCACCAGCAGCCTGCTTCTTTGTTCGTGCACCTCTGCTGTTAGCCAGGCTTCACTTGAAGGACAGGACTGGGTAGGAATGGGGGGACTGAGTAGCTTCCTAGCCCAGTCACTGCAGTGCACACTCACAATGAAGCAGGAGGGAGAGGGGTGCTTTCCCATGATGACCACCCCAACCCCCCAGGCCCCTTCCACCATCTTCAACGGCTCTTTTAAGATGGTGTTTTCAAACTTCAGGTCATGAACCAACAGTGAGTTGAGAGGGTCACGACCAGCATTAAAAAAATAAGTAGAATGGAATAGAAAATATCAGAGTACCTCACATGTTTGAGATTAAGTATTGTTACATACGTGTGTGTATACACACGTTATACACAACTGGGTTGTGATGTAAAATATATTCAAAAAGTTTGGAAGCCACTTGTCTGAACGATTAGTGTAACTGTTTTAGATTTTGCCATGTGTTGAGGTCCCTCGTGAGTGATATTTAATATGTTTTAGTGGGAGAAGTTGCCAGTAGATTTCAGCCCAAGTTAGACTTGTGGAGGCTGATGGTCTTTGTGTGGGGAGGTGTCACTTGAGGGCCTGATCCTCATACTCAGGGAGAGGCCTGATGAAACCCCTTTCATAGGCCTGTAGCCCCTAACAGTGTACAATGAATACTTTTTCCTCCTCTCTGGAAAACAAACAGATTGGCTTCTGAGCCTTTGCATTTATATGATTCACTCTAATATCTGTGCACTTCTCCCATAAATGCAGCAAACAGAACATGTAATGCTACATAAATTCCTATGAGAAATTTCTTTGTCCAGAAATGGTGTCAGCTTGTTGTTCCACGTTGCCATAGAGAACAGAAAGCGCTGCCTTTGAAATTCAGCGAGGAGAGCTGTGATTGGCTCTCCTTGCTGCCCATCACTGCTGCCCAGCGGCTGTAACTGCAGAGGACAGAAGGCCCGCCCTCGAAGCAGTTGCCCGGTTTGGGGCAAACCTCTTTGTGCGTTCTCCTCCCATCCTCCAAAGCAGGGGATCCAGAACCGCTCAGACAGTTGGAGAAGAAAAAGGAGGAGGAGGAGGAAGAGGGAGGAGAGGAGAAGGAGCAGGCCTCGCCAGCAGAGGGCTCAGCTGCGGGTTGTACCTGACTGGTGCTTGATACTGCTTTGGTGGAGAATAAAAGGAGTTGTAGAAAACCCCTCTGACGGTCTCTGAAACTTCTACCTTGTTGCTTATTTTAAAAGAACCAAAAATAGTCCGGCGTAGAGAATTTCTAGTAAAGTCTGATTTTGGCAAAAACTTAAAAAGATCCTTTGCAATATAGCGTGAGATAGTAGGCGGGAATGGACACCTGGCTGGCAGTGTACCAGGACTGTGGCCTGAGCAGGCCTGGGGAACTGGGAGGAGACAGGCAAATCTCAGAGGCCTCAGAGCCTGGGGTATGGGACGAAGTCGGGACCCTGATCCTTTGAAGTCAATGTCATTACAACTTCTGACAGGCAGGAAAGGACAATCAAGTCTCTAGAGGGGAACCCACCATGACGGAGTGAGGAGCCCATCTGGAGACCTAGGTTCAACTCAGAGCCCAGGGGTCTGTGTGCGAGGGCTGGCTGAGGCTGGCCTGTCACCCTGACATGGTTGCTTGGGGAACAGCAGCCATCTCGGGTTCTCTGGTCTGAGCTCCTAAGAGCTGTGCCCTTTTAGTGGCCCAAGTGGGGGCGCCACTGTGGCCTGGCTGAGTCTAGGTAGCAATGCCACGCTGCTGTGGCTGGAGAACAAGCACCTGTTGCACTGATGGAGCCAGAGCCATGGCTCTAGCAGTCTGGTCAGACTGTCCAGGGTTCTGGAATGTTCCACAGGGGAAGCTGCAGGAGAGATGCTGGACTTCCTGCCTCTACTCACATGAGTCATTGGAGAAATACAAGAAGACTGGCTTAAGCTGGTCACACTAGTCTCAACTCTCGTCTAGGGATCTTTATAAGCCTTCTTGAGAAAAATGAAAAGTCTATTCTGTCTCCTCAGTGTTGACTTGTCCACTTGAGTAGAGATGATCATGCTCCTCGGTTGGCCCGGAATCTCCCAGAGACAGGCCCAGCCAGGCTGGGTGCAGTCTTAGAAGACTTGGGGAATCATTGATGACTTGGGGGGCAGAGGGCCAAGGCAAGGGGCAATGACTGCCCCTGGCTCTGGAGGCTATACATGCCCCAGAAGACTTGAGGTCGAGGGAGGAGAGGGGTGCATGGGGCGGCAGAATCTCTGCCCTGGGACCCTTAGGTCAGCTGAGAACTCGGGGAGCTTATGGCAAAGTGGCCACCCTGTTCACACTTGACCAGGACACAACTTCCTGGCTGTGGGAGGAGCCCAGGAAGGAAGGAAAGGAAACTCCAACCAAACAAATGTTTAGACATCCCCCTCTCAATATAAAAGAGCAGTGGCCCAGATGGCTTGAGTCACCTTTGGCCTCACCCACTACTTGTGTGTATGAGAGGGAATGTGTGTAGGAGCAAGCGTGAGTGTGTGTGTATATATGTACATGTGGGTCAGGGAGCATGAGTGTTGGCAAGTGTGTGCACGTGTGCATGTGTGAGAGCATGTGAACATGTCTGTGACCAAGTATGTCTGAAAGTGTGAGAGTGTCTTGTGAGCATGTGTCTGAGTGAGTGTGGAAGTTATGTTGGATGTGTATGTCGGTGAGCCTACGTCTGAGAGTGTGAGAGACCTGAGAATGTATGTTGAATGTGCCTGTGACTCAGTGTAGGTGTGATTGTGAGTGTGAGTGAGAGTGAGGGTGGCTGCCCCGATGAACCGGGTGACGCCATCGCTCCCGACCGCGAGGAAACCTGCACCTTTCGGGCCCCCAAGCGGCTTGCGTGGCTTTTTGACCCGGAAAGGAGGGGGCCGCGCGGCGGCCGGTGTCGGGGACCGCGGCGGGGGCTGCGAGGAGCGAGTGGGGGGGGCGGGCGCGCGGCGGCCGGGGAGGGCGCGAGGGGCACCGGAGGCCGCCCCCGCCCGCCCGCGGCGCCGTTGCTAAGGCCGGCCGGCGGGCGCGGAGCG